>NW_009648967.1:113344-182575 GCF_000708025.1 Charadrius vociferus | reverse complement strand
GGATATTTTTTTCATTCACTCCTTCCATCTTTTCTTAAAGAATTCCTTTCTTGACTGATTTCTTATTTTGACGCAGTTCTGTCGGGTTTTTTATCCATCCAGTGGGATTGGCTAGTCAATGTGAGAAAGCTTCCGAGATGGTCTCAATTAAAATATATACAGTATCTATCACAATTTAGTGCTGTCCTTTTGAACTGTTCTCTCCCCTATAAGCCCTGTTCACTGAATTTAGGTGATTTCACTCTATGCGTCTAGTTTTTTATATAGAGATTTTTCTTTCCTCATCACTGATTTCTGTCTGGATTCCTCCCAGTTAATGTATCTCTTGCACTGACTGTTAAGTAGAACTTAATAAAAACATTTGTATCCAGAACCTGCATTTAAACCATCAGCCTGTGTTTTGATGCCTTGGCACGGGTGTACAAGCACCTCGAATTTGTGGCTATTTTTTCCAGAAGATAATGCATGTTATTTCAAACTCCTGAAGCAGTTTGAATGTCCACTTAGATTGGCAATGTCTTAAGAGGATTGTGATGGATGGCTATAGGCCATTTCATAAAGACAGGCAGGGGAGAAGAGCAGGAGTTGTCGTGCTTTATGTTAAGAAGAACCTTGAATGTATAGAAGTCAGCTACGGGGATTGTGGAAGCCCTGTCAGATGCCTCTGGCTCAAGATCAGAGAGGTCATCTCCACGGGGGATCTTAGAGTAGGCATCTGGTACTGTCCTCCAAACCAAGATGATGGCACAAGGTTGATGCAAACACAGACCCACCCCCGGTGAAGGACTAGTTGGTATGTGAACATTACAGGAGCTTGACCCATACAAATCAATGGACCCTGATAATATCCTTTTGAGGGCGTTAATAGAGCTGGCTGATGTCACTGTGAGGTGGCTCTCCATAGTCTTTGAGAAGCCGTGGAGATCAGGGGACATCCCAGAAGACTGGAAGAAGGCTCATGGCACCCCCGTCTACAAGGTGGGCTTAAAGGAGGATCCGGGAAATTATAGGCCCATCAGTCTTACTTCAGTCCCTGGGAAAGTTATGGAACAAATCCTCCTGGTGGCTATCACAAGTCAAATGAAACACGTGACTGGGAGAAGCCAGCACAGATTCAGCAAGGGCAGATCGTGCTTCACAAAGCTGGTTGCCTTCTATGATAAAGTAACCTGCTTGGTTGATGTGGAGCGAGGGGTGGACATTGTCTACCTGGATTTCTCCAAGGCTTTCAACATGGTTCCCCACAGCTTCTTCCTAGAGACACTGATGTGTTACGGTCTGTCCTGTGGGTGGGAAACTGGCTGACACGCCGCGCCCAGAGTGGGGTGGCAAATAGCTCATTTTCAAACTGGCAACCTGTCACAAGTGGGGTCCCCCAGGGATCGATACTGAGCCCAATGCTGTTTAATAAAATCTTCATAAATGATCTGGCTTATGGGATCCAGTGTACCCTGATAAGTTTGCTGATGATACCAAACTGACTGGGGAAGTGGACACTTTGGAAGGCAGAGGCACCCTGCAGGAAGACCTAGATACGGTGGAAGTGTGGGCTAACAAGAAACGTGAAGTTCAACGAGGACAAGTGTAAGTTCTTGCACATGGGAAAACATCATCCAGGAGTGCAGCACACATTGGGATCTACCTGGCTGGGGAGCAGCTCTGTGGAAAGGGACCTGGGGGTCCTGGTAGACAACCGCAACGTGAGTGAACAGTGTGCTGCAGCAGCAAAGAAAGCCAACAGGATGCTGGGTTGCATCAACAAGGGCATTGCCAGCAGAGATAAAGAAGTCAATATCCCACTCTACTCAGCGCTTGTCAGGCCACACCTGGAATACTGTGTTCAGTTTTGGTCCCCGCTATACAAAAACAATGTGGACAGGCTGGAGAGGGTCCAGAGAAGGGCCACAAAGATGATCAAAGGAGTGGGAAGCCTGCCATATGAGGAAAGGCTGAGAGAACTGGGTTTGTTCAGCCTTGAGAAAAGAAAGCTTAGGGGAGACCTTATTGCCATGTTCCAGTATTTAAAGGGTGACCACAAAGAAGATGGAGACTCCCTTTTCACAAGGAGTCGCATGAAAAAGATGAGTGGTAATGAGTACAAATTGCTCCTGGGGAGATTCTGATTGGACACGAGGAAAATTTTTCACAATTAAGACAGTCAGCCATCGGGATAATCTTCCTAGGGAAGCGGTGGATTCCCCAACACTGGACACTTTTAAGATTCAGCTGGACAGGGTGCTGGGCCATCTTGTCTAGACCGTGTTTTTGCCAAGAAATGTTGGACCAGATGATCCTTGAGGTCCCTTCCAACCTGGTGTTCTATGATTCCATCATAAGTCAGAACCTAATGTCTAAATTATTTGGGCAATTGGAAAAGTCTCAGTCTTTACAACTAGAGAATTGATTTTGTGTAGCTTTTGCTACAATGTCGTGTTTCTTTTAAATCTTTTAATTGAAAAGCAGTCATGTCTCTGAGGTCTAGAAGGTAAAGATGACATGGCATTGTTGTTATAAAAATGATTAAGAGTTTAGCATGTAATGTTGCTGATAAAGAACAGAAGTCTGTTTTTAGCAAACTCATACTTGAATTTTATTTCTATGCAGACTGCATCCTCGGCTATTAAAGGTGCTATCCAGCTTGGAATAGGATACACAGTAGGAAACCTTACATCAAAACCGGACAGAGATGTTCTTATGCAAGACTTCTACGTAGTGGAAAGCGTCTTTCTACCAAGGTAAGGACAAGCTTGTTCAACTTATTTTCAATATAATTTCATAATGAAACTCTAACTAGGTATTTCAAACAAGGATTGTTTTCCAGTTCTTACAAATTGGGGTTAGAGTGAGTTTAATATATGAGACCTTGAAAATTTTCCTGTCTTCATGTTGTCATTGCAAATGAAGGTAGGGAGAAAACTGGGAATATCACACTTCAGCTGAAGATTTGAGATGTCACTTCTAGAGAACAAAAGTAGTTGTGAACCTTTCAATTAAAGGAGCTGTTAACTACAATTGGAAGTGATTTGTGGATCTGTATGTAGTTAAGTATTATGTCCAACATTCACATGTTTGTTTAGTTTCAATTTAGTTTCTAAAATATGAGTATATACTTGTAATTTTGTCGAGGTGTTGTCATAATTTATGAAAATTCAAGTACTGCAGTATTAAGAGTAATAGAGGAATTCACACTACAGTATAAAATTCTAGCCAGGACTTTAGCCTGTAATTAGTCTAAGGTCTTACTAGCTGGTTACAGCTTGTGCACCATCACTGCTTTGCATTTGGCCACCTCAAGCTTGTATCACTGCCAAGTTGATGGTACAGAACTTGTAATAATACAGTCAGGCTGATGAGATAAATCAAGGCCATACTGATTTGAGGGGTTCAGAAGCTGAAGTACAGTGCCATGTAACTTTTCCAACTTACATATGCTAGGAATGGACAAAGAAGTTTTAGGGAAAGTATATTCAAAACCTGGATGACTTGCTCTGTTGAGTGTTGTCTGGGTTCTTGGAGGTGCTAAGTACCAGTAGCGCCCATCATTTCTGTAAAGACATGCTATGTACACAGTATTCCCTGAATTTGGGAATGTTTTCTCTGAGTTTTTCAAAGTTTTGTTCATGTGCAGTTTGAATGGTACATCATAAACTTTTTCTAATAATTTACAATACTTAAAAATTACTGATGTCACTAAAATGAAGTTAAACTGACAGCGTACAAAATAATTACAGACACTTTAAAGTTGACCTCTCCTCATGTAAATTTGCTTGATTCAACTCCTGTTTTCCTCTGAACTTGAGATATCCTTTAAGGAGAAGGAAATTTATTTCTTCTGTGAAATGAAACTTCGACATTAAATTCTTTAGTTCCTAGTAATTGAGGGTATTATATCCTTGTTCTGGTGTTAACTGTAAGGTTTGTGCATAGTTTTGTAGTCTTTTTCTTGTAGATTAGGTAAATTCAGACATGTTAATTATGTGCATGTGTTTTCATACTCTGTAATCACAAAATTTTGTTAAAAAAAATCAAATTACAGCTGAGAAATTTGTAACAAAGTTTTTATTGGTCTGAAAAATTGAGTGAGAGGGAGTGAGCCATCGTATTTGTGAAATGTGTGACTGACACTGGTGCAGCCTTCTGCAGTTTGTTTGGCTGTGCTACCAGCTTTGCGGCTTTGTTGTTCGTGGAAATTAAATTAAATATACATGCTAAAACTGTTCTATCGCATAGCACAGTTTTGGAAGAAAATCTGATCTCTGTCTGTTTTAACATAGTTTTAAAGGAACAAGTAAAATAAAATGGTTTGTAGTCCGTAGCATTGCATGTGACTTCTCTACTGTGAAAGTTACATGCATGTACGCTCAGAAATGAGATTTCCCTGTTTTTTGCTGGTTTTAAGGGAGAGTTGGGAGTGATCATTTCTGGCTTAAGAAGAATACAAAGGTAGAAGGAATAGCCTGTTTATACTAACATAAAATTTATTATAAAAGCTTTAGTGGCACCTTTCTGGACAGTTTCCTATGAATAAATAAATCATATGAGAAAATTAGACAGATGAAAGTAATGACCAGAGCAGAACAGTGTTTTATTTTGATAGCTACCTAGCGAGCAGGAGTATATAACGTAGTGAGTCATCTTGACTGTAACAAAGCGCCTCTCTATAAAGAGCGCTTGCTGATAACATTCTCTGTGAAACTAAATATGGGCTATCCATAGCAATTTCTTAAAACCATGACACTTGATTTTTTTTATGCTAATGCACAGAAATGTTAAATTTCAAGTCTTTCCTATGTCTCAGTGTTACATGTACATTCATTTATCTAAAATTATTTCAATCCAAAGTGGTATTAGTTTGCATAAATTGTAATAATTTAGGATTGCATATGATGATACAGGCTTCTTCCATGCTGGTTGAGGGTGTTGGGACCTTGAGTCTTTCATGATGGCATTATGTGGATCACTCCTGACTTGTATCTATAGGTAGCTTCATTACCCTAGTCACAGGTGGAAAGCTAAGGTTGCATGTTCTTTCTGGATAGAGCTGTGTTCCCAAGGTGCACCTCACGTGCTTTTCACTTTTTCTGGGGACAGTATCTACATGTGAAGGCAATATTGCTAAAAGTCATTACTTTAATGATTTCCTGTCCCCTCCCTTTGGCTTGGGCTGGGCTGAAAGCAATTAGTTGAAATTAGTTACACCAGCAGGTCCAGTGGGCTGACTTTTACCTGGAAGCAACCTAAAGCAAGCCAAGGTTAAGTAAGCTTTTTGCCAGATGTCTGCAGCTGGAGGACAACCTGACTGTGCAGCAAGTGTGGTGCTGAAAGCAGGCGCTTACCGAGCAAAGATCAGCGTTTTTCCACTTGCTTTGGGTACGTGTAATTCAGCTGCAACTCCAAGCAGGCTAGGAGCTGGAGTTCCACTTCACTGTGGCCAATTCACAGCAGCCTGCCTCTTCGCAAGCTGTCCTGCTCCACCTTCCTCCCATGTTTTCCTTGTGTCTGCTTCGCCTCATCTGGGTCTGGCAGTGAGGTGAGAGGGCAGCTATTTTGCAGAGTCATAGGCACAGCTGCTGCTTTGACAGCAACAGGAGCACTGCAACAGTGGCAGTCATCAAATAAACCTGAGCTACTTGATATGCAATGAAACAGCAGCCTGTGTGTCAGCGAGCAAAATAGTGTTATCTGTGCCCCTTTGCTGTTAGGGGAAAATAGTCAACAGTTGCTTATAAATTTTATCATTTGCAGAAGATAAATAGTCTCTGTGCAGCTCTCAGCCCCTGAAGTAAATCTCAGCAGTGCCTGTGCCTCAGCTTCAGTAACCATAGCAAAGCACTTCCAGCGGTCTTCAGGATTCATGAAGGAGTGAGAAAAATAACAGGGGGAAAAAAAGTGGTCGGTTCAAACCTGAACATAACATCCCTGCTTATTGTGGGAGATAGTGGTGTAAATCAGGAGTAATTCTATGGATGGCAGATTATGCTGGTCCCGAGTTACTTTGTAACTGGGTTAAACTGGCTATAGTTTAGCCCAGATTCAGTTAGGCCTTTATTTCAGGAAGTGACTTTGAGTGAAATACGGGTATCTCTGTACAGTGGGTGGATTTGAATTGCAAAGGTGCTTCCTTTCATTTCTGCATTGTAGTGGTGGAGATGGTGGAAAAGTGCCTTTGTCACTTTCTGCTTCATGTTGTGGCATCCTCTTTGTCCCTTTCTCTTTGGGCTGCCCAGGAGTTTATAATATGTTGCTTTTGGGAACTAAGTGAGATATTACTAGGGGCTGCTAAAAATGAGTTCATTGAAAACCACTGTCCAGACTGATTTTAGATGCACTATGCAAATGTGCTCCTTGGACTGAGAAACAAATGCAGTCTGCAGTGACCCAGCGGATTCTGAAGATACAGCGTCTGGAGTCTCTGCCCAGCTCCCTGAGTAGGGTGAAACCACAGGGGGAGCTACTCTATGTAAACTCTCTTCTGGCTTTTGAACACTGATTTTGAAATGGAGTTTCTTACCTGGTGCTGGTACTCCTGCAGCAGTGGCTGGATGGTTCAGTGGGAAAGCTGTGCATCCCGCCTGTGCCCTCTGCGCTCTGTCATATGATTTATCTGTCTGGGGCATATTCTCCCCTTCCTGCATTGTGCTCTGTACCACCAACTTGCTTGGTTGGAACCGGTTCATTTCTTGGCGGCACATTTTGTCTTCAAGTCAGCCATTTGTGCAGTGTGGCTACAGCAGTGTTTTGGCAGCTGTTCGGTTCAAGTGGAGGGCTGGCTTCAAGTAATGTGGCCATGGTTGGAAAGGTTCATTGCTGAGCTAATAAGCCTAGCTGTGTCAGGCACTGGTGTCTCAAGTTGGTCGCTGGGCCGTGGGGCCATGAAGCTGCCTGTGAGTTGGCAATATGGGCAGTTTGCTAAGCTCTTCCATCAGACTCATACTAAGTAAGCACATTTTCTATGGTGATGCTTGACAAGCTGAACAGAAGCTGCTCCATTCTGTCAATTAACTTTGGCTAGTCAGTCATATGTTGCTTCAGAAATGCAGAGCATTTGGAGCAAGGCAGTACGCTTCAGGCTCAGTCTCTTTTTGTTTTCTTAGATGGAGTCTGCTGCTAAGCATAGCTGTGAATTTTACCTTTTTGCAGCAAGCTGTTGATCAGTCTTTTGCACTTCTCTTGCTAATACACTTTATTTTCAGGGTCTAGACCCTGCATATTGGGAACACTTGCTATGATTTCTAATTTAACTAGTAAGTCTGTTAGATGCTGTTAACCTGTACGCACTCTACAGCTACAGTCATCTGTACAGCAAACGGGTTCAATTACAAATTGCTTTCTTGTGATGCTAATGAAAGATCATTCAGTGCTTTCTGCTATTTAACATCAAAAGCTTAACATTGAATTACGATAGCATTTGGATGGTAGCCCAAATTCATAGTCAAAGGTACTAAGAAAAGTAAAACTTTGGACATACTTTAACTAGTCTTGGGTTTTCCCTGTATCTTAAACTGTACTGTTTTCTGGTATATTTTTGAGGAATGGTTTAGAAAAATGAGGAAAACTGACACTTGCCCTTGGAAATATCTTTGTACCAAACCTGTGTCATAGTTTACCTGATGGGCTAAGTAGTATCTTTGTAATTAAAGAAGTATAGAATGCTCTGCGGGCTCAGTGTGAATAGTACTCAAATGTTCACGCTGAAGCTTAGCTGTTGTGTAACTTATGCCACTGTATTTGTTTTCAGTTGGGCAGTTTCACAAGACAGATAAGAAAGTGGCCTGAAGCCTTTGATAAAGCACTGCTGCTCTTCTTTGGTGCTTTGGTTGCAGAGATGCACGGGATGACCCAAATTCTGACACCCTTTTTATGGTTTGTGAGTAGAGTGGTAGCACAGATAGGAGGAAGTTGTTTCTGTTTGCAAAAGAACTAGTACTCCAAATAGGCATACTGTGGCAACAAAGCAAAATCATGTTTATTATGAATTACTGGTCTTAGCTACTTTTGTTAGTGTCAAATTTTTGATAAGTCTATGATAACCTGGATACTTGTGTGGTTGCGTAGTCATACTTTTAATTATTTTAAGTACTCTGAGATCCCTTGCTTTAATGGCATGTCCAGTTGGTTCTGAAATAGTCATATTATTGTCATCATGAGAAAATGTCTGTGTATTCAGCTGCCACATAAATATGATTGGCTTGACTTATTTTGAATATATTTACTATGCACAGTTGTATTTTAAAGCTGCATGGCAGGGGACTGCTTAGGATGGCATATGGTAACTGAGAGTATAGGAGAACATACAGCGAGAAACAATGATATTACCACTGGACTTTATCCCACAGTATGAAAAAAACAAACACACACCTATTTGTACAGGTAGCCATAATACCTACTTCTATCACGTGGGAAACAATTGGTTTCCTGAAACGATATATGGGGAATTAACACACCAAGCACTACATAGTCTCTTGGTATGTATTTATTGGATACAGGTTGTACAGTTTTAAGAAGTGTTGATGTATTGTAGAAGAGCAGCTTTATCCAAGAACAGTGAAACTGAGATTGGATACTCCTAGTTTTTAATATTGGGAGCATTTGATTTTAGATGTTTTATTTTGATTTTAAGATTTAAAAGAGTTGCTTTCACATGAGAGAACTAAAGTGTTCCTCCTCTTCACTCTTTTTAAAATACATACAAGAATGGTATATGTGGGCTCACAACTAGTGTTGACTATTTCTTCTGTTAACAGCTACATCTGAGCTTATTAACATTGCTTGGCAGTGAAGGCTTGCTACCAAGAGATGCAGCTAGCCTTCTCTGCCTCTTCAGATAGGTGTGCTGTCTCCTGAGTACGTCCTACCAGGGTGAGGCCATAGTAAAGAAAAGCTGCCAAGAAACATATTTAGGTGTCTCGTTTAGCAAAATTTTTGCACGCCACAGGGTTGGCTGTTAAAAATATATTTAGTTCATTTTTAGTTTGATATTGCACCACCTACGCTTTAAGTTGACCCTCAGAATTTACTAAGAGACAGGTTAAGATGCACATACTGTGATTTCTAGGTATGCCTGATTTAAAAAAAAATCTAAAATTTAAGTATTGAAGTAAACTTGCATAGTAAGCTTAATCTCTCTTACCAACCAATCTTTTGCTTTTGTGTGGTCTTACAGCTAAGGCTATTAAAATACTTCATAAGTAACAATTGCTTCCTAATCTTTCCAAAGCCTATATTGTTTGTCATAGCTTGTATACAGAGGCTTGAATTCCTTAAGATTGCCAGAATCAAAGCTGGTATTAAAGGCTTTTCTTTTTCTTTTTCTTTTTTTTTTTTTTTTTGCTGGTAGACCAGTGCCCTAAGCTGTCTGAGAGGGAAGTTACATGATTGCCTCCTTTTTCTTTTATATAGTACACTTCTATTATGTCCAAAGCTCCATTTTGCTTATTAAGTTTTTTGTCAACAGATCATGTGTATTTTTCTTGTTCAACTTCAAAGACATAATCGTGCCCATGAAACTTTTTAGCCTGATTAAAAGTTGTTATACATAGTGCTTTGCGCATATACTTTAATCCAGCCAGAGTGAAACACGCTTGTAAAATACGCCACAAAAATGTGGGGAGAAACCACAAAATACGTTCACTCTAGAGCTAACAGAGTGAAAGGTGAATAATTTAATGTGTAAGTAAGGTAGACATGTATTTAGATCTAGTATTCTATACAGTGGAAACTGTCCTTTTCAGGTAAAGAGTAAGGGCGTACTCAGCCACAAGGAATTTGAAGGTTTTCTATTACTGTAGGAAATTACTGGATGTAAGGGTGCTTTTTCTGTTAAAAGTAGCAACAAGAAAATCTTACAAACTTTCTTGCAGAGGGGTAAACAAGAAATCTTAAACTTGTGTCAATCTTGCTTCTTGCATCACAGAACAGCTTGCTGTTGGGACTCTGTAAACTATTCTATTAGGCATTGAAGCTGAAACCAATTAATATGTTTAACAGAAATGGTAGGGGGTGATAAAAAGCTCTGCAAACCTTTAGTAAAAGGGATTTTTAAAGATGATTTTACAAAGAATAACAAAACTTGTCTGCATTATGAAATTGATTATCAGATCTGTAATATAGTAAGCTCATGTGCTCTAAATACAAGGAATTGCCCTTTGTGTAGATTCTGTTCCAAAATAATTCCTGGTTTGAAATTATTCTGGAATAAATCTCCACTTACTATGCATTGCTGGCCACCTGCAGATGCAGTGTTAGTTGGTTTATTCCACGTGCACTTATGAAATGGCTTGGTCCCATGGTGTTACCATAGCAAACCTCCTATCTTCATATCAGCCTGGAGAAGTTCCAACAACAGTACATGTTGTGGTACATTAAGGACATGTAATACATTTATTACCACACTTTCACAAAAGAAGCTTGTAAGTTATGGCTGCAGGAAGCAGATTTATAAAGGTATTTATGTACTGAAAGTAGGGCTTTTTCATAAAGTTTAGATGATTAATCTTTCCTGACAATGATGTGATGCTTCAGCAGAGAACATGCTGTTCTGTTCTTGTGTGCATCTTACAACAATTAAATGCATTTACAAGTATGCCCCCAAGTTCCCAGTGTAGTTATATATTACCCCTGTGGCATCCTCACACTGGACAAAAATTCAATGAGATGCATCCAGCTATTAAAGCTTAATGTCAGACAAGACTGGCAGTGTTCTAAAGAGCTGAAAGATCTTACGAGAAACAGCATCAGCCAATCTTAACTGTAAAGAAGAACTACCATCTTAAGCCTAGTATCCTATTGATTTCCATTTTTCACTATATAATGGAACAGTAAAATACATGTGGATTTGTGATACTGTAGACTGTAAAGTGATCAGATGAGTTAATTAAGACTAGGCAGCCTTCAGTAGCTGTTAACTGTATTGTTTAGCCCTCCAAGAAGCAACAGTATTCTTATGTATTTGTATGTATCCTTGATCATCCACAATCATCTTTTTATTTGTGGTTTCCAGACAGAAATCCGGTTGTTCTTTCTCTCCTTTGATCTCCTGTTCCGGAGTCTAAAGTATGCGTTTCTGAGAAAGCTTACTCTCTGGCTCACAGTGTTTCATTAGCAGCAGCTCAGTTCTGTCAGGTTTTGGTGGTGTGCATGCAGGGGCAGCTAGGTGGGTTGACTTCTGTCATCAGATGGTTATTAATGGAAGGTGATAAGTTCATATGACAAGCATTAATTGTACAGGATCAAAGCTCTTAAATATTTTCATGGTATTTAATTTAGTCTTTGTAGGAATGTTGCTTAGAGTTTATTGCTTTTCATACCTGTGTGAGTTCCTAGCTTTTTTTCTTTTTCTTTTTTTGTATACTTTGGATATTCTTATTGCCAAGCGTAGAGGTAGATGCTGCATTTCTGAATAGTTTAGTTAGGGTAAAGGAGTAAAGAAGTGCTGGAAGAGATGATTTCAGCCACTGTTTAAAGTCTTGGATTTTGTACTCAACTGTTTATCAAACCATTGGGAAAATGACCAAACTTGGTCTTAAAGCTGTTCTTGTTTGTGTTGAAATCATAGTGTAGAATTTTACTCTTCTGCTTAAAAGCCTTTTGTTAGTTTCCATCATAAATGAATCCACAGGCAGGTTTTATGTATTTTTTCTGCTGGCAGAATTTTGCTACTGACCTTTTCCTTCAGCTTAAATCATGTAGTATTCCTCTCAAGACTCATACAACTCCAGCCTAAAAATACAGTGAGGTGGTAAATATAAGACAAAGAAAAGAGCTAAGGAGGCTACAATGAATTTTAATTATTTTTTTTCCTTGAAGAAAAACTGTCTTCCAGGCTGGTCACCCTAGTAGTCTTCGTCTGTCTCGTCTAGTTTGAATCTGTATCTTGCATATAACTGCATACCATTTTCAAGAATTCAGCAAAGGCTCTGAACCCTGTGTTTCTATTTAACCAGCTGAGTATGTAAGCTAGTGCTGGTTTAGATTGAGGTGGGGTAAAATATGTGACGTGACCGGCAGACAAAGACAAAACCACTCTAATGTCAGCGAAGCCAGAGTGGCTTTCCAATTCTGGACTGTACTTCCAAGAAAGAAAGAGAGACCATAACTGCAGTTAGCCTGCAAAAGAGACTAATGCTGAGGATGCTGTTTCATAAGTAAGGCTGAGCCAGTCAATGTTTGCTGGCATCGAAAAACATATGTAGTCCTGCTTCCTTCCCACTGCTCTGGCTGCGCGGTTCTGCCCTCTGTGTTGTGCTGTCCTTAGTATCTGTCTGACCCCCCTGCGAACCAATTAAGGCCACCAAGCTGGCGTGAAGTTGCGCTGCATTGAAAAGTTCCAGACTTTATGCAAGAGCTTACATGAGGTGGGGATCACCCTTCCTGCATCAGTAAGGTATTAGACTGGCTTACTTTGGAGGGGTATCAGAAGTTGTAGCATTAGTTTAAACCTGATCATTATGCAAATGGATATGGGTGGTGAACACAGTCATTTCCTTTAAGGCGGAGAAAGGAATTTGCTGGCAGCATTCTGTCTCTCACAGACATTTCTATTACACTGATTAATTGTGACAGGGAGGTTTATCTGCATTTATGACTTTTGTCTCAGAAGGCCAGTGGTTGAGTTAGGCAGCTTTACAGTAAAACTAGCTGCAAGAAGGAAGTTGCTAAAAATTGCTCAGTAATAATTGGGTGTGGTCTATTTTTGTTTTTGTTTTCAGTGAAGGGAGCAATCTCACCCCTGCTCATCATTACCCTGACTTCAGATTTAAGACGTATGCACCTCTTGCCTTCCGCTATTTCAGAGAACTTTTTGGTATCAAGCCTGGTGATTACTTGGTAAGAACTCGCAGTTTTCCATCAAGTTACAAATGATTATAATGTGTACTAGCTGCATAGTAACAGAAGAGGATGTTTTAATGGTCCCCAAATGGGTAGTAAACTTTGTGTGGGGGGTACTTTACAACTAGTGAATATTTTTAGTGTTTTGTGAAAATTTTAATTCTTCATCTTTGAGACGATGCCTATAAAAACCTGCCTTGTCA
Organism: Charadrius vociferus; assembly: GCF_000708025.1. NCBI lineage: Eukaryota > Metazoa > Chordata > Aves > Charadriiformes > Charadriidae > Charadrius > Charadrius vociferus. The sequence continues at coordinate 169,544 of NW_009648967.1, read as the reverse complement.
ATTGACTACAGTAACTTGAGTATTACTGCACATTCAGGTCATTGTTTCTAGAGAGGTTATAATCACTACTTGTGTGACTTCTACTGATTCAGTTCTAATAAAGTGCTCTTGTGTTATTTGCGTTACTTCTCCACTTCATTAAAGAAGTGTTTGTCTGCAAAAGTTCCCATCTAGCCTTGAGAAAAGTGGATGGTGGACTAAAAAAGAAGCATTTTAGAGTATCTCCTTTTGTTCTCTGTATTTTTTAGTTTGAAGACTTAATCCTTCTCAGTATTCAACTGTTTACGTGAGAAAAAAGCGATGCATTTGCTGCCATCATAAAAGCAGGTGTTACTTCATAGAAGTACTTTGTGCACTGCCAGGGACGAGGATACACTGTTTTACTTCTCACGTAGTTCTGCTTTTAGAAGAGTAGTGTGAAAGCAAAGAGCTAGATTGTTTTCTGTATGTTTGCCTCATGTCCAGTTTGTGTCATGCTGGTCCACCGAACAAATCGGAGTCCCAGTACAAATTAGTAATTTTGTACATCAGAGTTTTATTGTTAACTTCTTTTGAATGAGATTTTAGATATTTTTTTTTTTTCCATTATTGATAACTGTTTCTCTAAAACCAAAAGAATTTGAAAAAGCTTGAATGAATAAAAAAGAAAAATTGATTAAATGGTGCTGAAACATTGCTTCTCTGACTTCTGTTGTGTTCAAGTTTATTATAAGGGTTTTTTTTTCCTTCTTGGACGATGAGCCTAAAAGCAAAACTTAGCTGGTTTTGCTTTTATTTAGATTGAATGCGGGTGGCTGATTCTAGTTCTTTAGTACTATGTATGGATTTCGTATTACTATCCCTCATAACAATAGTTATATATAAAAACAGATAATTCCTTTGAGTTACAGATTTTAGTAGCAGGGAAGTGCAGTTGGGTTGGAGTTTTATAAAGGTTTCATTATGTAATATGTTGTTTATTTATCTCCTTTTATGGACCTGGTGAAAGACTAAGTATTTGGGCTGTGTTGCCAGCTGCTAAAAAGATTGTACTTCCTAGAGTAAAGCTATTGTCACATGCAACTTCTATTCCACGTAGGGAAGCATTTGCAGTAGCATATATTAAACATTATAGAAAAACTGCTTGCTGTTGATAAGAGGTTTGTGGCACTTAGCTACGAAATGACTAATCCCTGAGGGAATTTCCCAGTAAATGCAACCTGTTGCACATTTTTTCCTCTTGGCACAGCAAAAGACACTACTGATGTATTTCCAAGGAAAAGGGACAACTAGAAAAGCTATTTCCAAGATTAAGTGCACTTTCTTTTCTTGAAAATGCAAAAGCAGATTTCCTTCAACAAACAGGTATTTTTGTGAAGTATAGTTGTAATTTCAGCATGCATTGTTATAACTGTTGCATGCCTCTGTTAGGGTTATACTTGCTCTGCAAGCATGTTAGAATCCATTTCTGTTGTTTCTGATTCTAAATGGGCATCACTTTGCAGTCAGAGCAGGTTGTAGTCCGTTGTAGTTCATAGGCAGATGTGATCAGAGGGATACTATGATCATAAAACTATTTTTAGTTTGGGACCATTTTCCCAATTGGTTATGACCAAAGCATCTGGTTAAGAGTTTGCTCCCAGTAGCCTGTGTCAGGGTTCTGGCTGAACAGTTTCTCTTGGTTTTGTGAAATTTGGATCTGTTATGTAGTGACTGTAATTCAAATTCAGTATCTAAAACACTTTACTGTAACAATATGCCAACTCATGTCCAGCTGTGGCTGAAGGGGAAGGGAAATAAAGTAAAAAGAGGAGAAATTACAGCAAGCATATGTGAGTTTACACTGCCATGACAAAGTTTGCAATGACAAAGCCCAAAGATTTACAGTCTTACTTTTTCCAAGGAGGTTGAGCGGTAACGCACTGTAGGAGTCAGACTGGATAACAAGGGTAAAGAAATTTGAACAGCTGGTAGAATTAAATTGTCACTGGAGAGCTCAGGAGTACTGGCATTTTGCAAGGAAACTTCTTGATCATAAAGTACGTAATTCTCAAGGGCTTGGGGATTTTCTTACTTTTCAGTTTTGATTTGGCTTTCATAAGTGTCCAGTCAAAATTAGCTGTGCTCTTTATATAGCAGCACTTGGTGAGTACACTTTTATTTTACAGGAATGAACTCAACTGTAAAGTGACCAACACACAGTGTAGGTTAATAACTTGTGCTTATGCCATACTGTTTTATTGAGCTTTAATGTTTAGGATAGTTGGTTTCAGATGCTTAGAACAATGGCAATTACTCATGAAGCTTTTTATATATTGACAAGAAAAATGCAGGGTTTGTGATACAACTGCTGATTTGCTCTGAAGGTTTGTAGTGTTACAGACCAGTATTTCTGTTCTATCTGTAGACAACTGCAACTATATGATTAATAGGAAAGGTGCCTCATATTATTTGGAACTGAGTGAAGAAGCAGGGAGAGAAACAGGAGACATTTTTATAGCATGCAAAAGCCTTTGAAAATTGCAAGCATGGGAAAAGCCTCAGCTGGTGCCAGGATAAGAAAATTCATTAAGGCAGTGGTTCGAGTCCCTAGGAAGCATGCTTCTTTAGTTCAGGTGCTCATAAAATAACATACTCATTAAATTTTCGTGTATCACCTTTCTTTGCTATCACCACCTGCTGAAATCAATGGCAAGACTCCAGTTAAATTTGATGAAAGCTGTTTTCAGCAAACACAACTGTTGTTTTTTCTTGTGGATTTGCTCAACTCATCTCAGGCAATGACCCAATAAATCAGATATTTGTTACTGAAACGGTTATTCCTTCTGTTTTAGGAAGACCAGAAGACACTGCACTGTTAAGAATAATTCCCTGGTGCTTACACTACTCACAGTTCATGTCCTGTGTAATTTTGTTTCTTTCAAAGACAGAAGCCTTAAAATGTTGTACTGTACAATAAATCTCCAAGTGTGTAAAACTGATGATATATAACAAAGGAAAAGAGCGTGTGAATGAAAGTTTAATGATACTATATTTTAAACAAGCTCTCAAGTTTAATATAAACGGATTTTTCTGGTTTTGAGCTTAATGTCTCCTCCATTTAGTTTGAATGAAGCATAAAGCGTGAATTAAAGGAGATTTAATCAATGTACGTTAGCCTCTGTATAAGATCTGGTTCTACTAGTAAGGAATACTCCTTGGTGTCTTTTTCCTCCTTAACGGGATCATAATTATTACTGTTTCCCTGTGGAAGAGAAAGCCTGTCTATGCATCCAAAATAATGGTCTTCCATAACCCAGTTTTTCCTACTTAATGGTATTTAGTTTTTCTGTTTCAAGCAGTTTTCAATCAGAAAACTACATTAGCAGCTATTCCGAGATCATTATTCTAATGGTTTCAATCCCAATTTCACTGAAGAGGACTTGCCTATTTGTCTGTAGTGAGAAACCCCTACTCCCAGTGTGTTTCACTAACATCTTCCTGTACCTGTCTCATAAATGGCTATGAAAAGCAAACAGTTGCAGTGAAAACGTCATCTTAAGTCTTCTGACTCAAGCATTTGCAATGCTGATGGTGTGGGGATGGGCTCTCTCCACCTCAACCAGTCGTTCCACTCCAGGGAAAGTTCAGCTGGTGCAGTGGGATGTGAACAGGGACCGTACGCTCAGCTGTCAACTGCTCTTCTGCAGTTGTGCAGTGTGTGCTGGGCAGAATGGAGTGTAACAACTGCCCTGCTAAATCTCAGCCAAGTTACTGTGACCCAGCTTCCTATACGGTAGTAGAGTTGCTGCAGTTGAAGCCCAAAGAGTAAGCTTCATGACTCTCCTGCGTATGTTTGAACCTGCAGTTCTTTGTATTAAACTTGTGTTTGAGTAACGCATGCGTTGGCAGTGAAAAACAATTTTTGTCTCTTCCAGTACTCAATCTGCAGTGAGCCTTTAATTGAATTATCCAACCCAGGTGCCAGTGGGTCCTTATTTTTTGTAACTAGTGATGACGAGTTCATCATCAAAACAGTTCAACACAAAGAAGCTGAGTTTCTTCAAAAGCTCTTGCCAGGTTATTATATGGTACGTAATTGAAGATTGTATTTTACCTGCATTTTTCCTGTTTTGTGTCACACTTCTGAAGATTCACTTTCATTTGTTGTCTTTTAATCTTTCATTGGCTTTATCCCTGTCTTTCATAATATTTTTGATGGTTTTTACCTGTCTTTCAACTTTGTACCCCACACACCGATCAGAAAGAATAGATTAAGAATATATTTAAGATAATAGCTGTTCTTTTAGCATTCAAGATGAAGCTGGATGTCATCTTCTGATTTGATACCAAACTTTGCTTCTAATAAGCTAGTGTCAAAAAAAGGTTTCTAAATTTCTAATTCAACTTCTTTTTCTCCATTTTGTGTTTGTCTACCCTCTGCATTTCACTCAGAGTGGACAAAGAAACTAGACCGGTCAGTTTCACTTTTGTTTCTGGACTACTGATTTCCATTTCTCATGTACTAAAACAATGATGTAAAAACTATTTTTATCCATATAATTTGTTCAAAACTTAATTTTTAAATGGAACTTTTTGAGGGCTAATGCTAAGTCGATGTTATTATTTTATGTGTGTCAGTCATCAGAAAGGGAAACCATTCATCCAAAGTAAGTAGAACTTAATTCTCTTTTCTTTTTTACAAAAGCCTCTCATACATATGAACAGAGATTCTTCTGAGTGGTATGCAGGACTTCAGATTATTAGGCCTGTGACTGACTTTTCTTTCTTTACTTTCTTAAGTAAACACTTGAAAAGTTACTGTCTCACTTGTACTAAAAATGAGGAATATTGTCATTATTACACCAAAGGAACATGGATTCACTGTTTAAAAAAAAATATACACTGACAGCATTAAAAAGAGCAATGGTGGCAGGTACTTTTTTGTTGTTGTTTCTAACCATGACAATTAGCTCAGTGTAAGTTTGAGTCATTACAAGAAAATATAAGGCCCCTTTGCTTTGTTTCTGTGAACTTTATTCTCACTGCTACCATATCCAAGGCTTTCCAAAGTGTAAAACTTTAATCACTGTGATTATTTCCTGTGAAATTGCTTTCTTCCCATAGTTGTATGTTGTGACTTAATAATTGTCTAAGACTTGAAGTAGTTTTTCCCCTTCTTGTTTTTTCATGCCAAAAACTGAGAGTAATTGTACTCAGAAGGAGAATTTTCTCTCTCACCTTTCTTATCCTCTCCTAGTTAATTTTTTTTTGCCTGTCGTGGAATTTGGATTATTTCACACTTTTCTGTTCTGATGATCAGTCATGGTTCTGTTATGACCTCATACTCCTATGGAGACAACATGGTCATTTGGCACTAACCCTCAGTGTTAGAAGCCTCATGGAGACAGAGGTTCTGTTTTCCAGAATCCAACTCAAGGTAGTGAGAACAACATTTGACCCAAACTCCTTCCAGCAAAGGTTGTTCAGGTCAGAATAAATAAATTAAATCTTTTGGATACTTTTAAGTTTGGCCTAGCCTGCACTTTCATGGTATGTGAGAAAGAGAAACCTGGCATAAATGCAGTTACTGCTCTGCTCTTGGCCTATATAAGTTCCTGGCAAAAAGGCAGTGTTTATGCTACCTTTCTGAAATACAGACCTACAAAGAAAATCAACTGGTCAAAGAAACTATACTGAATAGGAAAATAGGCACAGTCTTCTTGATGTTTGTTAATGTCCTTTGGCATTAAAAAAATCTTAAGCATGGAAGTTTATTGAAACTAGACATATTTAACAATATCTCTTTTGTTTTAGAATCTGAACCAGAATCCAAGGACGCTTCTACCCAAATTTTATGGGCTGTACTGCGTTCAGTCAGGAGGCATTAATATTAGAATTATTGTAATGAACAATGTTTTGCCACGAGCCTTGAAAATGCATTTCACATATGACTTGAAAGGTTCCACATACAAACGGAGAGCATCAAGAAAAGAGAGAGAGAAGTCCAACCCTACATTCAAAGACTTGGATTTTTTGCAAGACATGCATGAAGGGTTGTATTTTGGCTCTGAAACACACAGCGCACTAATGAAAACACTACAGCGGGATTGTCGAGTGAGTAAAAATTATTAACTCTTTAAAACTTCTGTGTTCACATCTGTTCTAGATTTACCTCAGCAAAACAGATGTGGCTGTGTATGTTGTTTAACCTCCATTCCTTTTCCATGCAATCTAATTAGGAAAAAACATGGCTGTCAAAGCAACGATGAAGCCTGTATTTTAGTTAACCTGTTGGGATCTGAGATCATAAGCTGTTGGGATCTGAGATCATAGGATCACAGAATGGAATATACTGAGCTGGAAGGGATCCACGATGGTCATCAAGTCCAACTCCTGACTCCACACAGCGCAATCTAAACATTAAACCATACATTTAAAAGTGTTGTCCAAATACTTCTTGAACACCAACAGGCTTGAGACCATGACCACTTCCCTGGGAAACTTGTTCCAGTGCTTGACCACCCTCTCACTGAAGAGCTTTTTCCTAATATCCAATCTGAACTTCCCTGATGCAGCTTTAAGCCATTCCATCGGATCCTACCACCAGGCACCAGAGATCAGCACCACCCTTTCTGGCCCTCTCGTGAGGAAGCTGTAGACACCAATGAGGTCACCCCACAGTCTCCTCTCTAAGCTGAACAAACCTGATATCCTTATCCTCTCTCACAAGTGATGCCCATCTTTGCCCTCCTTTGGACACATTCTAATATATTTATATCCTGCATATAATATATTTATAAACCTGCAAGCTCAAACCTGCTTGGGTGAGTCTGCTTCTTTGTCAGTTAACAAGAGCTGAGAATCTGAATGGGGGAGGCTTGTCTAGTGGCAGCAATCTTACTTCTGGAGCAAAATAATTTCTTCCGTAGCTGAAAGGTAGTGCTTAATGTCCACATAACATTTTCATGGCAGAGAAAGATACCTGCCATTGTCCTTTGAGAGGACCCTGGTGAATGAAATCAGTGTCTCTTGTGGACAGGGAGAATTGTTGTAAAATGCCAGCAAAGGTAAGAAAATATAAAGTAGGAAAAAGGAATTATCCAGGTCTTTCAAAGTTTCATAAGATTCACAGAGGTTGTGGAAAGAAAAGATTGGCTTTCTCTGAGGGTGTCAAACTAGGACAGAGGGGAATCCTAAGAGTTTCATAATAAAACAGCAGAATGGGTAGACTGAACTCATCACACAGAAGAGGCATCATGAACATCAGAGTTTGTTGTTCACTGCCACCTGTGGTGCAAGATGGAAAGTGTTGTTTTTGCACATGAATAGTACTTTTTGTTTAATTGTCACAGAAGTCTGCAATTCCTTGTGCTTGGTTTGTAAAGCTGGGTGACCTAATGTTCAGCTGCATATTCAGTGGGAGACATTTATCTAACACCACACATTGTTCTTTCTGTAGCCTCTTGCAGTGAGTGTTTCCTGAGCTCCTGCCAGGGGTGATAATGCAGAATGCATCAGTATGTCACATCTGGGGATTTGTGTTATAGTTTGAGAAACCCATAACAATTTATTGTCATTTAGACAATCATTAAATCACCCGATGACCCCTCCCCACCAACGTTAATAGCACTAAAGAACCAATATTGATCCTGATACCAATACAGAATATGCAAAAATTATACTCAGCCAATTATATCAGTAGAAAGCTGTGCAATCCCAGGCAGTGTACAGTAAACATGGAACACTGCGAGTACTATGGCTTCAGGAGGAAGGGAAGGCCTCAGGGGTCCAGCACCAGGGCAAGAAGTTCTCAGGATGGCAGCCATCAAGGGAGAGAGCACTTTGCAGCAAACATTCTAATTTATATTGAAAGTGACATTCATGGTGTGAAATAATCCTGTTGGCCAGCTTAGGTCAAGTGCCCAGGTCTCACTCCTCCTCATCTGTGCACCTGGCAAGCTCAAAGACACCTGGGTGAATATGAGCCAGCAGTGTGGCCAGGTGGCCAAGAAGGCCAATGGCATCCTGGCTTGTATCAGGACTAGTGCGGTGGGCAGGACTAGGGAAGTGATCATCCCCCTGTACTCGACACTGGTGATGCTGCATGTCAAGTACTGTGTTCAGTTTTTGGTCTCTCACTCCAAGAAAGACATTGAGGTCCTGGAGCATGTCCAGAGAAGGGCAGCAAAGCTGGTGAGGGGTCTGGAGAGCAAGTCGTGTGAGGAGCAGCTGAGGGAACTGGGGTTGTTTAGTCTGGAGAAGAGGAGGCTGAAGGGAGACCTTATCACTCTCTACAACTACCTGAAAGGAGGTTGTAGTGAGGTGGGGGTCAGTCTCTTCTCCCAAGTAACAAGTGACAGGATGAGAGGAAATGGCCTCAAGTTGCACCAGGGGAGGTTTAGATTGGATATTAGGAAGATGTTCTTCACTGAAAGGGTTGTCAAGCATTGGAACAGGCTGCTCAGGGAAGTGGTTGAGGCACGATCCTTGGAGCTATTTAAAAGATGGGTGGACATGGTACTTAGGGACATGGTTTAGTGGTGGACTTGGCAGTGTTTGGTTGAGCTTGGGCTTGATGATCTTAATGGTCCCTTCCAATGTAGACAATTCTATGATTCTGTTCTATGATCTACATGATGTACCTTCACAGACAGCTTTTCTAATTGGGCAGCAATATCTTGCCACAAGTCAGCAGCCCAAATGGGTTTACATCTGCGCTGCTGGTTGCTCTTCTTCCATGGCTTTAACTGTCCGCACAAGGCATGTGCCACCATCCATGAGTCAGTATAGAGATAAAGCACTGGCCACTTTTCTCACTCAGCAATATCTAAAGACAGCTGGATGTCTTTCACTTCTACAAACAGACTGGACTCACGCACTGCCTCAGCCACTTCCACGACTCATTGAGTAGGACTCCACACAGCATCTTTCCACCTTCGCTGGTCTCCTACAGTACAACAAGATCCATCAGTGAACAGTGCATGCATATAGCCTCTCATTTGCTGATAATTGATTATAAGGTGGGGCCTCCTCAGCACACACCACCCTCTCCTCTGGGGACCCTCCAAAATCCATGCCTTGCGGCCAATCCACGATCACATCCAAAATTCCTGGACACTTAGGGTTCTCTGTTTGAGCTTACTGAGTAATTAGTGCTACCCACTTACTTTACGTTGTAAATCAGGCTCCAAAGCCATCTGTGCCTTCTGGGGGACTGTCTACTGGAAACTAGAGTAGCACTTCTTCTGAAAGAACCCCCACTTGGGGGTGTTTTACTTCGCAACTCACATATGCATGTCGGTAAAGCCGAATTAGGTTTTCCATCCCAGTTCCTCATGTTTTCCCCCAAGTCACGCAGGGTAGCCCACAGAATGTGTAGCGGTGTGTATTGTTTCTCTCAAATACATTTTTTAGGAAAGCATTTTTCCGTAATGGCTGAAACACTGGTCGGTACAGGTTGGGACTCCACACTAGTCGGTCTTTTACCATTAATAACGCAATGGCAGCTCTCCTTTGTGCCCTTTACATCCCTTGCAAGTCTCAACTCTATCTGAGCTTTGGCTTCTTTGACAATAATTGCCATCCTTACATGCCCAGGCAATGTTTCTCAATTCCTGCTTTGTGGCTTGTCTGTCCTTCCCCACTCTGTATGCGGCCTTTTCACATTCAAGCTCTGCTGTGGCTTTCTTGCTTAGCTGAGCTGGCCTCCTGATACATCTCATCAGCTGCCACAGAGCTCCCTCCCCAGGGAAAAGTAGAATAGAATAGAATCACGGAATCATTTATGTTGGAGAAGACCTTTAAGATCATCGAGTCCAACCATTAACATAGCACTGCCGAGTCCACCACTAACTGATATCCTTCACCACATCTACATGTCTTTTAAATACCTCCAGGGATGGTGCCTCAACCACTTCCCTGGGCAGCCTGTTCCAATGCTTGACAACCCTTTCAGTGAAGAAATTTTTCCTAATATCCATTCTAAACCTCCCCTGGTGCAACTTGAGGCCATTTCCTCTCATCCTGTCACTTGTTACTTGGGAGAAGAGACTGACCCCCACCTCACTACAACCTCCTTTCAGGTAGTTGTAGAGAGTGATAAGGTCTCCCTTCAGCCTCCTCTTCTCCAGACTAAACAACCCCAGTTCCCTCAGCTGCTCCTCACATGACTTGCTCTCCAGACCCCTCACCAGCTTTGTTGCTCATCTCTGGACACACTCCAGGACCTCCATGTCTTTCTTGGGAGTGAGGGGCCCAAAACTGAACACAGTATTCAAGATGTGGTCTCACCAGTGACAATCACCTCCCTAGTCCTGGTGGCCACACTGTTTCTGATACAGGCCAGGATGCTCTTGACCTTCTTGGCCACCTGAGCACACTGCTGGCTCATATTCAGCCGCCTGTCAACGAACACCCCCAGGTCCTTTTCTGCCGAGCAGCTTTCCAACCACTCTTCCCCAAACCTGTAGCGCTGCATGGGGTTGCTGTGACCCAAGTGCAGGACCTGGCACTTGGCTTTATTGAACCTCATACCAGTGGCCTCAACCCATCAGTCGAGGCCCCTCTGTAGAGCCTTCCTACCCTCAAGCAGATGAACACTCCCACCCAACTTGGTCTCGTCTGCAAACTTACTGAGGGTGCACTTGGTCCCCTCATCCAGATCATTGATAAAGATATTAAATAGAACTTGCCCCAATACTGTGCTCTGGGGCACACCGCTTGTGACTGGCCACCAACTGGATTTAACTCCATTCACCACCACTCTTTGGCCCGTCCATTCAGTCAGTTTTTCACCCAGAGAAGCGTATGCCCTTCAAGCCATGGGCAGCCAGTTTCTCTAGGAGTCTGCTGAGCAAAATGCTATCAAAGGCTTTACTAAAGTCCAGGTAAACAACATCCACATTCACTTTCCCTCATTCACTAAGTGGGTCACTTTGTCATAGAAGGAGATCAGGTTAGTCAAGCAGGACCTGCCTTTCATGAAGCTATGCTAACTGGTCCTGATCACCTGGTTGTCCTGTATGTGCTGTGTGATGTCATTCAAGATGATTTGCGCCATAACCTTCCCCGGCACTGAGGTCACACTGACAGATGGGCCTTTAGTTCCCTGATCCTCCTTCTGGGCCTTCTTCTAGATGGGTGTCACGCTTGCTAACCTCCGATCAACTGGAACCTCCCCAGAAAGGGAAGCAGCGGTGGGTTATGGCAGGGGGGGGGGCACTCCTGGAGTATCAGTTCTTGTCTGTCACACCTTCCTGCAGGCCTAATGAGGAGATGCATGCTCTACTTGTTTAGAGGGTGGACCGGACTGACTTGTGGCGGTCTGTCACGGGCTGGTGCCTCCCGTAGCCACTCCAGATTTTCTACTTTAGGACAGGTACAGGAACACTGCATGGAATCATAGAATCATAGAATTGTTGAGGTTGGAAGGGACCTTTATGATCATCAAGTCCAACCATTAATCTAACCTGACAAAACCACTTCTAAACCATGTCCCCAAGTATCACGGACTGATAGCTTTCTCCAGTTTCTGTGTCCCCTGCTTGTTATGTTCACAGTCAAGGTGACAGCATCTGAAATCTCTGCTCACAGATTATTTTGCACTTTTTGCACCTCAGCTAAACAAAGGAGCGTAACATGACAGTGTTCCTAAAGATGTGCTATTCCTGAGTTTATCATACATACAATGCACACAATTGAAAATTTGAACTGTCTTTCAAATTCCAGACTATTGGTGAGACTTATTATAGCTATCCTTGCTAGGAGGGCACTATCATAGTTACGAGGACAGACGGATGGACAGGGGATACACTGCAGACAAACAGTACTAAAATAAATAATTTCACTTGCCTGAATAGCTTTCCTAATTATCTTTGCTTTGAAACCTTATGCACTTCAGAGTGCTTTAATTTGTAAAGCCAATATGCCTGTATTTTGTATAATGGTTAAATACAAGTAACATTAGCACAACTCTGTATGAGAAAAACTAGAAGTGAATTAATAGTAATGTTCTATTTTTCATAGTTGATATGGAATCAAAGTAAAGCTAGGCATCCATTATTACTTACTTGATTTTTACTGGAGCTTCTAAGCAGTTTAATAAATACAAATTACCTCTGTTCTGGGCAGAAAGCATGGGGAAGACACCTGTTCTTTGGTACAAGGAATTTACAGTCCAAACACACAAGTAACAAAGTTTGTCTTCTGATCATCCCGTGTTAAAAATGAAGATAGCATTTTATAGAAGTACATGTCAAAAATTACTGTGGGAAGGTGCACTAGCACATATCATCAGAATATGGTCCAGTTGTTTAATTATAAAAACACTGTTAATATATTCACTGTAATCCCTTTAAGTACAGAAGAACCAGTTACTGTTTATTAAAAGAAGACAAAAAAAAAAGGAAGTCCCTTTTAAAACTGAGAATGTCATGGTTATACATAGATATTTTTCTACAAACTGTTTCTCGTCTAATTACCTAACAAAGCATGTTAATATAACTGGAAAAAAGAAACATGAATTTCAAGACAATAGATAATCACAGGATTCTGTATTTGTAAATCTTTGCTTCACACGCTTATACAGATACAGTATGTTCTTGAATGTCAACTAGTCATATGCAGGAATTTGGGGTATTCTGCTAAAAATAGCCTGGTTGTGTTTTTCCCTTTCCATCTGCTGCTGATTCCAAGAGAAAAGAAAATTGAAAAGGGCTAAAAGGGGGAGTGCATGTGCATGCAGTTATTAACTGGGCAAATGGAAAAAAAAATTACTAAGTGTTGTTCCTCTTGCTCTTTATTTTGCCGTTAATGTCTATTTAGTCGTGTCTTTTTGTCAATCAGTGGTCAATTCACAGTATTTCTCCTCTTGCATTATGCTTTTTCATGTATATAAATATTGGAAATTAAAAAACTGTCTATGCAAATCAAGCAGTATTTATTTATCCTGAAATCTGGGATAAAATTCCCTAGGGAAATTGCAAAGGCATGATATTCCAAAAACTGAAGTTAAGATTTATTCCCCAAATATTTAAAAAAAGTGGGGGAGAAGTGAGCCAGAGCTTATACAGGCACTAGTGATTTTCATTTGTTACTAAAGGATGACTTTTTTCTTAATGAAGCATATTTAAGAGCTGGCCTATAGACTCAAAACTCGTTCTTCTTAGTTAACTTGGTGACCTTAGGGATCCTGTGACACCTGTCATATTTAAAACTATTAACAAATGTTGTTTTACACAAACAGACAAGGCAAGTCGCTGTAAAACTAGGAATTTTTGCCTTGCAGTAACTAACTAGATTTTCTTTCTTAATAGGAAGAGTATTTTTCAAGCTATCAGTTGAAGTGCTAATGACCTATAAGTAGGCAACGTATGCATGTTTTCTGATTTCTTGCTGGGGATATCTCTTCCAAATTCACAAAGGTGGAAAAATAAGTTTCTTCTTCTCTCTGTAAATATAGCTGTTACTAAGAAGTGAGATTCAAATCACCTTTACTGTTTCCTTCTTCGCTTCTTTCCTTAAGACGTGTCTTACTGCAGATGAGGAAACCAAAACTTTTCCTGACAGATGAAGATTGATTCAGTGTTGTTCCCTCTGTGGCAGAAGACTTAATTTTTATAGTGTATTTTTGCATTAGAAAATTAGGAGAATGATTAGATGGAATGATTAGATAGGAATACTCTCAGGATTATTTAGCTAATATCTCTACACTATCTGTATGATTAAAGTTTCTGAACACCATTTTTTATCTGGTGGTCAGACTAGGAATTCAGGTCATGGGGGTTTTTTTCTTTCTCATTGCTTAAAGTTTTTCGAGACATGAAGGACAAAATGCATTACTGCTAAGACTTCTAAGTAGAATTAGAAACCAAACAACAATATTCAGCTTTTTGTATTATGGGATTTCCTTTCTGATAATTTTAAATGGAAATTGAGCCTATTTATTCAAAGGTTGCACTTTTCCAGAATTATTTTTATTTAGTTTGATGCAATACTGTTATGGTTTCTACTTTGCTTTTTTCCTTTTTCAGACATTCAGTTTCAATGGTTGGAAATAATCCCGTTGCTGGAAAAGCAAAAGGCATAGTTTGTTAGGGGTGCTCTCACATCTATAAGAATTTCATGCAAGTGTTTAGGAATGTTCTAAACAAACGTGTGTGTTTACCCGTTTTGCATTTGTAAGTTAACATTAGAATAATAAATATATTGATACCTGTATTGGAAAATGTCTTTTACCGAAGCAATGACAATTAATCCAATTGTGGTCATGGGGTTTTTAAGAACAACAAAATAATTTCAAGATGTTTTTACTAGTGGGAATTGAATGACATTTTAGAGTCTGCAGTGTTCCTTTACTATATTAGCAAAGAACTTTATGGACTTTTCTAAGGAAATCACATTTTTTAAATCACAATTTTAAACTGACTAACAAAAAAGCCTGCAAAGACAAGGAAATTCAAAGTTGAAGACAAAGAGGGTCACATCTCATAAGTTTCAGGTCTGTGTATTATTGTCATCACTGCTGGTTTAACCATTTGCTGCAGAAGTCTCAAGCTTTATGGCATTAACACATACCTGTTTTGTGCTGAAGCAACTGTGACAGTGACCTTGTATGATCAAATTTATTCACTGTATTTTTCAAAACCTTTAGTACTGGGGGGTTTTGTTGGTTTTCCTGTCTTTTTCCTACCTCAAAGAGTCTACACAGATTATTCTTTAACCGATACAATTTCAGTGACCCATTCTACAGCACGTCCTTACAAACAGTAGCATTGGCACAACTTGAAGGAGTATTGAACTGCAGTATAGGGCAGAAATAATAGGTGGTATGGCATGGAGGTGGAGAATGTGCTAATCTTAGATGAAGGCTCTCTTTGTCAGAAATGGTAGTTTGAGGAAAATGGACATGGAACGATAATGCAGATCTCGTGTATCTTTATGTTTTCACTCCTGTAGTATCAATTGAAATTGCAATTTCTCTTTACTTCTACTTTGGAAATCAGAAACCAGATTGTAATTTTTAGGAGTGTTAGTTAACAACATCTTTCAAGTATTCTGTTGAAATGGGAAGTGACTCCACTTATGCTTTGAGGGGGGAGGGGTTGGTGATTTATTTTCTTGGGATGGATTGTTTCTAACCAGACCCATCACTAGGCATTTGATATGTGTGCACTTGTTTATAAGGAATTCTTGTTTTGTGACATATTCCTTTATTTTGTGGAATTTTTATATATCTCCTTAAGTTGCAAGAGTAATTACTGATTCAGTGTCAAATCAGTCTTCTTTCTGTTATGTTAGTTCCTATGTCCCTTTTCCAAAACGCTTGCAGGAGAGGAAATGTTTGGTTGCACGGTTATGCTTTTAAGTTTTTGCTTTTCATAAACTTTTGAAACTGTCTATTTTTTTTGAGTAGCGTTTTCCTTGATTTGTTTGTGAAAATGACCTGCTGACTTGAGTTGTTTTGCATGGTTAGCAACGCGAATGTAGATTTCTTTGTCAGACAGTACACAGCTTGGGCTGACTGCATCTAAAATAAAAATGAAATTCCATGGCAGGAATACTTGCTTTGCTGTATTAGTCACTGCCTGAGATAGTTGAGTGTAACCATTGCTAAGATGATTCACAGAACGCTTTAACATCTGATGAGCTCAGAGAAAAGAAAATCTGATTCAGGGAATTATTTTCCATGTTCCAAAACAACGTATTTTGTGCTGCCATTTCACTGGGGTTTTTATATGGTATGAAAGCAAAATATTGCTTAAGGCTAGAAGGGGTTGAGTGATGCTTGCCATCTGGAAGTTGTCAGAGCAGCTACAGCCAGCCTTGGTGAACAAGTGACAACATCATGTTGACAGAAACTGTGTAGCTAGTGGAAAAAGACATATACAAATACAAATGGGATGAACAATTTAATGTCAAGTTAATGAACTGAACATTCACTTGTCATTATCAAATACAACACTTAATCACACTGCATACTAACAAATAAGATGTCTTGCTGAAACCTCTCAGTGCCATTTTGCAGCAACGTGCATTTCAGAGTGGTTACATGAGTAAAGATTTGGTTTCTCTCACTTTAACTACAGGAGGAGTGTATTTCTGGGAGTTAATGTCAATTTCTAGTGATCTCTCGTGGATTACATCAGGTGTTTTACAGGGCTTTCTCTTTTTGCTATGAATGTAGCCCTTTAATACTGTGACTTGTTTAAGTCTTTTTTTCATTAGATTAGGATCTCTTTTTGGTACTTTCGCAGCAAAAACTTGCTGCTGCTTCTCAAAAGCAGTTCATCTAAAATCATCAAAGCTGCTTGCAAGCAACCCTCGACCCAGGAAAAGGCTTAAGCCTTTATGTGTTCTCAGTAGGATGCTGCATGTTCAGAAATAGCTTGGTGTGCTACATTCTGTAACTTTTCCGTGGTAAAACAGATTAATTTGTACAACTATGTGCACAAAATGTTACTTACACATTTACATTTAAAAATGATCGTGATTTTCTTTTTTAAATATTAACAATGATACATATGTGAGAACCCTTCAGATATATTCACCTGGAATTCCCACTGACTGAAGTAGAATTTCTGTCTTAATGCAGACTGAAGAGTTTGACATGGAGTAAGTTTTTTGTTGAATGCTAATGTTTGAGATTCTTCCTGGTTATTCTGGTTAATTATTTCTTACCAGAATTTTCCTTAGAAACAAACAGGGGAGTAAAACAGGGTTAGATCTGATCAAAAGAGGTGCATTTGCATAAGGAGTGGCTGGTTTGGTTATCAAATTTCTAAGGGAGGTAATCAGAAATGTATATCAAACCAGTAGGCAGTCAGAGGGGCAGATCGTATTATGATATCCTGAAGACATTTTGTAGACTGGACAATCCTGCCTCTGGGTAGGACCATGAATAGGGTGTCCAGGGGACAAGGGCTAAGAGTTCATACGCTGTGAGCTGTTTGTAAGAACATGTACTGCAGTTAATCCATTGGTTGTGCAGGTGTTTCTATTTCATAATGAGCAGGAATAACAAAATAGCTACTTGTTTTTATGATGTTTTTCAATAATCCTAGAACAAAGTCATAAATAGTCAGAGAGATTTTAAATCCATTGTGTAATACAAGTAGTGTGGATTTAAGTGACAGGGGTGAATTGATGCAGTCAGATGAATTTTATCACATAAGAGGTCCCTGTGGAAGAAGAAACAGCACATTATATCACGGCCTTCCATGAGGCTACATCCAGTCCTAGATGTAGGTTATGTAATTAGCGCAGTTAAATCATAATGTGTCTAATGTAATCTAATTCAAAAGGCAGTAAAGAATAGGTTGAAGGCAGAACTGTCAGCAGTTATGTTTATAACTGTAAAATAAAAGTGGCAATGCTTTTTCCAAGCCTGAATATCTGCTTTAATCTGGCTTGGCATAAACAGCATTGCTAGCTGTACTACTAAGGTAAGTATTTTTATAGAGGATGAATTGGGTTTGGGGTTTTTTTTCAGCTACCCAGAATACTTTCAGTATTTGGCAGCAAACATCCACTGACTACGTATTTTTAATGAATACATTATATAGAAATTTCTTTTTGAGAAAGTCTGATGAAAGGGTAGCAGTAAGCAAGCAGTAAGGAAAATTCTAGAACTTATTTAGCACTAAGAGTCTGTCCTTTTGTACCCGTTAGCTGCACTATTTTTGCAATTCATGATTGTAAACCAGGAAGTTACTAGCCACCAACGTTCCCACGCAATACACAGTAAAATTTCATTATCTTGTTGTATAGTAATTTAGAATATTCTTTCTTGTTGTATCCTGAAACTCTGTGAGTTCTGTCAACAGAGGATGTTGCGGAGTACTGAGGGCCATATGTTAGCAGCCTTTTTCTTCTTCCATTTTAAATAACCCACCCCTGTGCAGGATTACTCTGAGCAAAATCAAACCTACCATGTCTTCTAAACTCCTCCTTTGTGTCTGGAAATCACAATGAGGCTATGCCTTTCCACACTTAAGACTACAGTATGTTATGCTTTGTTTCTTCACTTTAAATGCCTACAGCGGTGCTAAAATTAAGGCACCATGTTCCTCATGAAAGACAGATGCCAGAGATTGTAAAGAATTCATCTGTATTCTGCATTTGGCCTCTACTTAATATAATGACTACATAAAGAATATAGACGGAGTGGAACAGAGCTTTCCTACCTCTTTGCCTATATACTTGGGCATTGGAGTTAAAATTATCTCTGGGGATGTGTTAAGCAGTAGATTCACTTTTCCTCCTCATACAGTTTTGCAGACCGCTAGCCTTTTCCTGGTGATTGCCAACAAATCTTAGTTTGTAGTTCACAAACCATCTCAGTGTTTTGTGTAAAAATATTTATACTTTGATAGTCTTCATCAAAATCACATACCTGGAGTACTGCTCTTTATTTGTCATCTCTGCAAAATCACATTTTGTTCTTGTTCACTTGAAAAGATGTACTATTGCCTCTTGATTCCATGCCAAAAATTACACCATTATCTTAGGGCATTGTGTGCCAGAACGTGTCACGAATCATTGCTGAGCTGCGTGAGGTAAAGGAGAGGTGAGTGGTACAGCATGTCCTTCCTGGTTGCTACCGGTTTTTGTCCCTCCAGTTAGCACTGCTGTCATATGAGCTATTTAACATGGTTGCTGTCTGCTAACAGTTTGGTTATATTACTAGATGTGATCACAGCTTGTTTTAGTTCACGTTTGCATATTCACTGGAACTGCATTTCCTTTTAATGGCAGTATGCCAGACATCATAATGATGTAACTGGCTAGAAACTTATGACAGTACATGAAAGGAGAAATGGAACTCACCTACAGACAGAGGCAAAAATAGTTGGTAGAGCTACAAGAGGGGGTTGGTGGGTTAAGTCATGCTTCAGAAATAAAACTGCCTTGGCAGTTTAGATAGATTCTGTTTAGCTTAATAAAGAGACATGTATGATTTTTTACCCAAATCCCATCAGCTGTTAATGACAAGGTGGTAGCAAATGCTTTTTTTTTACATTTGAAAGTTCTCCAAGATTGCTTTCTCAGTTATGAACAGGAGGTGGAGGGGAGGTAGAGAGTAGTCTAGACAAAAATGCTCAGTAAAGTCTGGAACATGCATTAGAGGTGACTTAAAAAATGTCTATAGTTAATAAGTATGTGGTGGAAGTATTAATTGATTATTTGCTATAAATAAAAAAGGGTGCTGACTGGACATATCTTCCTTGACTTCAAAATAACATCAGGCTACATTTCAGCTATGCATCTTTCTTTTCCACTTACAACAGCAGCATTGAGCTAATTAGATAACTAGCACTTTGACTTATGTGGGGTAGTAAAAGATTTTTGTTTAATTATAATTTCACACATTTTCCTAAGAAGAGAAATTTGTGCTTTGAAAGCCTATTTTTACTTAGGTTTTCAAAATGCTGCTGTGTTATTCATATTGTGTGTAGCCTTCTTTCGTTTCAGTACAGCCATTTCTTCTTTGTTATTAGGTTCTAGAAAGTTTTAAGATCATGGATTACAGTCTGCTACTTGGAATCCACATACTGAACAGCAACATGAAGGAAAAAGAGGGAGAGTGTTCCCAGAGTGCATCGGACACGAAACGTCCTGGAGGGCAGAAAGTTCTCTATTCTACAGCCATGGAGTCCATACAGGGACCTGGGAAGTCAGGGGACTCCGTCACTGCAAAGACAACAAACACGTAAGTGCCATAACCTGCTCTTAAGGTTACTGTTAAAACTGGCACATTCTGTTTCTTCACTCTCTGCCACTTGGTATTAAGAGGCAAAACATTTAAGAGTACACTGCATTTCAGGAATCATAGAATCATAGAATGGTTTAGGTTGGAAAGGACCTAGAAGATCATTGAGTTCCAACACCCCTGCCATAGACAGGGACATTACACATAGACAGTGACTTTCTTTTTTTTTTTTTTTTTTCCAAAGCTGGTGCATCCAAGTTTACTACAGAGCACAAAATTAAAATGTTGATTAATAGATTGATCATCTTTAAATACATGGTAGCAAATTTGGTTAGTTCAGAGTGACTTATGTATGCACAAGTGCATTCATTTATAAAGGAGATGTTATGAGACAGCTATTACAAGAGTCCCAGGTATAATCTAATTTTAACTGGAAGCAGCCTGATAAGCCACAAGCAAAAACTATTTATTAATATTGAAATGGATATTTCTACAGTGGTTATTTTCATCTCAAAATAATATACTGAATATGTAGAACTGTATCATCAGTGACTGAAGCATAGTCATACCCATGTACGATATTTCCTGAGATTAAGAAGTGCTGCTTTCCTCTTATTTTTCTGTCTACCAAAAACTGCAGTAGACATTTAAGTATATAGACAATAGTTATTCTGTTTTCTTTGAGATACGTTCAGTGTTAGTGAGAACATTATTAACCATTATTAACCATTCTTAACCATTATTAACCATTCTCATTTTATATAATCAGCCCTTCTTTATAAAGAGGGTTTCATTTCAAGTTAAGGATTTACTCTTCTTCTGATTCTCAAGGGAGCTGTCTAGATAAATATAACTGATGATATAGGAACATGTGCTTAAACCTACAGCAAACAAATGGGAGAATGATGATATTTAGCATTTAGAGAGGGTTTCCAGATGTTCAGAGCTCTAGAATATAAATTAAGAGATTAATTTCACTCAGTTTTTACAGCATTACACACTTTGATAGAGAAGATGGTGTATGTATGGTGGCAGAGGTGTTGCACTGGCAGTTTTGGGGGGTGTTCAGATTTGTTTTTTAACTAAAAGCCAAAACTCATATAGGCCTTCCAAGAAAGTCCCTGTGGTTCTTATGTGTGGAAACCCACCCTGGGCTCGCACATCACTTGAGCTAATGTAGTGCTGCCTGGATCCTGAGCAGTGTGGTACCATTGCTGAAAGCCTGCTGAGTCCTTCCGTGGCCCCTTGCACTATCTCCTCACTTTTACTGACATAACTGGTAGTGTGGCAGACCTCACTGAAATGGACGAAAATAATCCTAGGTCTTACAAAAAGGATCCCTAGGTCAGTCTTTTGCTGACCATTATAAGGCCATACAAGCATGAAGATGAGAATGGATACCCAGTTGCAATAACTGCTGCTTGTACTGGATTGAATTTACAGTCATAGCTTCCAGGGAAAGCTGGCAGAACATAGTTTTGTAAACCACTTTACACTTGTGAATGTCTGACTGGTTAATTGAGCTGGAGTTTACAGTGACAGGGTTTTACAGTAATTTAAACGCCACTTGTTCTTTGTGCCTAGACTAATCAAACATACCCCACGCACACAACCCTTCCCCCCCCCCCCAAAAAAAAAAAAAAAAAAAGGCAGGGAATATACTCTCAACTATGTCTTTGGTAGTTGTTTCAGGTGTCTGTTACTTGTTTCTCAAACCATTAAAAAAGATTCGGAGGCATTGCATGCGTTGCATCTTCAATCTCTTTTTCTTCTGGTTTTGTAGTGGGTCCATCAATGTTAACAGAAGGTGATAGACTGAAAATTGGATTTCGGTTTCTGGTTCTAAAAAGAATGGACCCTTTTTTCTAGGTGGTGGAGGAGGAAGAGAGGATCTTAGGATGACCACCTTGTTCTTTAAGGTCATGACTGAGTAAATAGTCTGAACTAAGTGGACATCCAGGCAGCCAGGCTTCTCAGCTTAATACTGTTACTTCTTCTGTCGCTAACTGTCTGTAAAGAAATTTAGGAAAAGCACATGTGTAATTTTTAATGAAAAGTATACAAAACAACCTTTTCAGACTTGGAGTAATATGCAGGCTGTCTAGAGTTTTGTTACATGTGATCAATAAAGTGACAAAATTCTCCTTTACCTAGGCAAAATTATTTTCCTTAGTAATAAACTGTTGCGTACTTTTTTCCAATTTTCATATCATCTAAATATTTCCAATTCTGTCTAAAAGTTATCCTAAAATACTTTGGTTTTAATGCATATTTACCACTGGATACCAGATACTTCAGGTTTGCTGTTTAAAATCAGTTGTATGCTAAGTGACCCACATTTGACTGACTTTGCACTATGGCATCTAGCTTTACTGTGTGCATTTCTTTGGGTTTGGAGTGGGTATAGTTCACCAGCTAAATAATGATCAGAGATGACTTAAAAGATAATCTAAGTACATTTTTGTTGTTTCTCTCAGAATGGGAGGTATTCCAGCCAAAAGCCATAAAGGAGAAAAGCTACTTCTATTTATGGGTATTATTGACATTCTCCAATCTTACAGGTAAGTTAATTTCAAGTTTTTATTGAATAAACTATTCTGAAATTACTTACAAATGTGAAATTCTATAAAGGCATTCTTATTTTGTTTTTATATGCTTAGGTTAATGAAGAAGCTGGAACATTCTTGGAAAGCTCTTGTTTATGATGGAGTAAGTAGATTTTACTATTTTTTTAACTGCTGATACTTTAGCTAATGGAATTTTGATTTATGTTGACCAGGAAGGACCTAGCTCCAGTATATTTGTGTTCTATCATCACCAGGTGGTTTGGGCTGTTGCTGAAATCGTTTAGGTCCATTTCCAATACATGCTCTGATTCTATTTGCTGATCTTTCAAAAAGCAACTAAAATGATTGGCTTGTCCTTATAACTTACACCAGACAACGGCCACCTAGGACATTGACGAATCTGTAACTGAAAAATGTACATAATGTTAAAAATAAGCATTTCAAATGCTAGGAATATTTTACATGAATATGGCCGTATAATTCATGGCTCATAATTTCATAAATGAAATACTTAAAGTTCTTGAAGAATTAACCTTTAAGAAGGAAAAACTTGTTAGTGTTCACTTGTTTTGAGTACACCTGAAATGTATGATACATTTTACCTGAGATGTCCAGCTTCTTTCTTGACAATTTACATGTGATTTATTTATGGAAAATGTGACTGAGACCTTTTTCAATCTTGTAGGACACTGTTTCAGTTCACCGACCAAGTTTTTATGCAGACAGATTTTTAAAGTTTATGAGTACAAGAGTTTTCAAGAAAGTTCATGGTAAGAAAGTTGTCACTTTTACTCTTTTAGATATTTTTATAATCATTACTTTATAACACTTCTGTCTTGGCAATAAAAGCATCCTTTTTTCAACTTCATGTAGCACTTACATTGCCAGAAGTTGAGTTTCTTCACTGGAGCTAGTGAGATTGTGCTCTAATAGTAAATTACAGAGGTATATTTGCTATGTATTTTTTGTCACATCAGGGGCATCTGAAGGTAAAACAGGTTCCCTTATATTAGCATTGATATAAAGATAAATTTGATGCTCTAATGATGTGTCCAGTCCTGTATCTGTTATTCACAGGAATACCCTCATTGACTTTAATTTATTCCATTTGCAAAAGTAAAGATTGTTTATCTACCACCTCTAGCATGTTTGAAACGATAGGCATTCTTCCCTTTGATATGGATTTCTTCTGTTCTTACCAAGGAAAACAATCAGAAGTTGGATATTAATAAGGTCTTTTGTCTCTGTCACTATCACCTGTTTCTAGTTTTCCCTCCATTCCTCCTTCCTTAATCTTTTAGTTCGTTCTCAAGGGTAACATACTTATCACTATTAGCAACTTCCAGCGTGTGGTGTGTTGACCTTGACTGGATGCCAGGTGCACATCAAAGCCGTTCTATCACTCCCCTCCTCAACTGGACAGGGGGAGAAAAATATAACAAAAGGCTCATGGGTCAAGACAAGGAGAGAGAGTTCACTCAGCAATTACCAATCATGGGCAAAACAGACTTGAGTTGGAGAAAATTAATTTGATTT
Organism: Charadrius vociferus; assembly: GCF_000708025.1. Lineage (NCBI taxonomy): Eukaryota > Metazoa > Chordata > Aves > Charadriiformes > Charadriidae > Charadrius > Charadrius vociferus. The sequence goes on along the minus strand of NW_009648967.1, from coordinate 145,772 downwards.
ATTATGAAGCAAATCAGAGTAGATAACAAGAAATTAAACCAAACTTTGAAACACCTTCCCCCCACCTGTCCCTTCTTCCTGGGCTCAACTTCATTCCTGAATTCTCTATCTCCTCCCCCTAAGCAGTGCAGGGGGAGAGTAGGGGTTGTAGTCAGTTTACCACGTATTGTCTCTGCTGCTCCTTCTTCCTGACTCTCTTCCCCTGCTCCACCTTGGGGTCCCTCCCACGGGAGACAGTCTTCTATGAACTTCTCCAATGTGGGTCCTTCCCACATGCTGCAGTTCTTCATTAACTTCTCCAGCGTGATTCCTTCCCACGGGGTGCAGTCCTTTAGGAACAGACTGCTCCAATGTGGGTCCCCCACCGAGTCACAAGTCCTTCCAGCAGCCCTGCTCAGCGTGGGTTCCTCTGTCTACAGGGTGGCAAGTCCTGCCAGGAGCCTGCTCCAGCACGGCGTTCCCACAGGGTCACAGCCTCCTTTGGGCATCCACCTGCTCCAGCATGTGGTCCTGCATGGGATGCAGGTGGATATCTACTCCATTGTTAACCTCAATGGGCTGCAGAGGGCCAGCCTGCCTCACCATGGTCTTCACCGTGGGCTGCAGGGGAATCTCTGCCCTGGAGCCCCTCCTCCCCCTCCTTCACTGACCTTGTTGCCTGCTGAGTTGTGTCTCTTGCATATTCTCACTCCTTTCTTCTGACTGCTGCTGGTGTTGTGCAGTCACAGAAGCCACCCCTTTAGCCCTCCTGCTACCAAAACCTTGCCACGGAAACCAAATACACCAGGGAAAGAAAAAATGCCGAGATAAACCCACCATCACTACAGAGGGACATTGATACCAAGAGTTGTCCAAAGGTTAAAGTATAAAGGTTAAAGTATAAGTCTTGCAGCAACAATTTAACTATTGATTGTCACTCGTTTCAAATTAAATTAATTGATTTCTATAATTTAAAGTAGACCCTGAAACTGTACATCCTTTTAAGGCATTGGGTATGGAGGGTAAATTGATCCTACCTAGGTGAGTTCTTCCTGTATGTTGTGGTTTCACCCCAGTGGGCAGCTGAGCCCCGCACAGACGATCACTTATTCCCCCTATGGTGGAATGGGGGAGAGAATCAGAAGGGTAAAAGTGAGAAAACTCTTGGGTTGAGATAAAGACAGTTTAATAGGGAAAGCAAAAGTTGCATGTGCAAGCAAAGCAAAGTAAGGAATTCATCCACTACCCATCAGCAGGCAGATGTTTAGCTATCTCCAGGAAAGCAGGGATTCATCATGCATAATGGTTATTTGGGAAGACAAATGCCCTTGCTCCTGTTTATCCCATCTTTTATCGCTCAGCACGATGTCATATGGTATGGAATATCCCTCTGGCCACTTGGGGTCAGCTGTCACAGCTGTGCCCCCTCCCAACTTCTTGTGCATCCCCAGCCTCCTTGCTGGCAGGGCAGCATTGAGAAGGCCTTGATGCTGTATAAGCACTGCTCAGCAGTAACTAAAACCTTGGTGTGCTGTCAACACTGTTTTTGTCACATATCCAAGACATAGCACCATAGAGGTACTACGAAGAAAATTAACTGTATCCCAGCCAAAACTAGTGCACTGTACCTTCCAAAGAGTCCAAACGCTGCAGTAACTACCATGTAGGCATATGAAGATAGATTTCAGCAAAAATATTGGTGAAATAGCTACCACATTTTGTTTGTTGATTCCAAACTGAAAGGAACAAATTAATGTTGATTAGTCCCATGGAGCGAGCAGTATAGATATTTTACCATAATCTTGATACAGCTAGGAAGCAAAACAACAGAATTTGCAAGTATTTAGGAACAGATTTATTTACAGACTTGCTCCATTTAGCCTGACTAGGAAAATTAACAGGGGGAATTAGCTATCATTCATATCAAGAATACACATCTTGAACATAAGTTCATATGTTCATATCTCCCTTGAATTATAGTTCTCCAGATGTGATAAGTATCTTCTCATTGCAGAGTTGTGCAACCGAAAAAAAAAAAAAAGGAAAGTTTAGAGATCTTAGAGGCTTCTTCCATTAAAGATTCAGATAAGGTTTTATTTTCACCAAAATTTGTATCACTGAAAGTCAATATTTTTCAGCCTGTACTGGGCTTTGTTATTCTACTTTTGTCTAAAGATAGTAAGACCAGTATCCAACTCTTTCTGGACAGAATCAAGTTATTTTGAGTGAGCTTGTGAAATTCTGATCCTGTTCATGAAAACCAAAGTTAGAGACGTGGCAGATTAGAACAACATATGTTATTAGGTCTAAAAGAGCAAGAAGGAAGAGGGAAAACTGACAACTAAAAGCATCAAGACATCAGAAGTGTAGGTAGCAAGTCCTTTGTGAAATTACTAATAAAGAAGAAAGACAATAGGATAGACTGATGGAAGGAGAAAGCTGAGTAGCTGACCTAAAAAAAATAAGGAATGACATATTTTAAGTAGTGCGAAGGAGTCTTTAGAAGAAAAGGAGAGAATTTGAATTAACCCTAATTAGTGATTCCCTGTATGCCTGATATGTTGTGACAGCTATTCAGGAAAATAAGACTTTTGGAGAGTCTTATCAATATTAATGAATTGATGGATAATTCCTCTATGAGTTGGTCAGGCTACTGAATGGAAATTCAGTCTGAAGCGTCACAAGTACAGAGAAGGACGGTGACTACCACTGAGATGTGTTCAGTGCGTGTGCAGTGAGGAAGGCTGTAGGGAAGACCTGATAAATATACCAGCAGGGCATAGATAAGTGCTTGGGGTTTACTGTAGCCCAGGCTGCTCTTTGGGGAAAAGCTGTTCTGGTTATCTGAGCGATGGGGGTTTTTTACAGCAATTATGGCTAGTGGTATAAAACCTTATTATAAGACATACAGATCAACTGGTTTAAATAGTATGCATCCATACTAACTTACTACTCTACTGCCAAAGTATTTTTTAAATCTATGGAGGTGCTGAAATTCAGCTTTTTTTCCCATAAGAGAAGGGGTATTTATGCTTAGCCTTTAGGAAAGTGTTTTGTGAGTTTCATGATTTTTTATAAAGCAGAGTTCTTGACAAATAAATATACATTGATTGGCTAGAACTATGTAGTTTATAGAGGAGCTTATACTTTAAAATGGATCCTCGTTAGCAGTTTGATAATCCTACTTGTGGAACTGTATTTAGTTTGGAGCTGAATGTCAAAATGTGGAATGGACACTTGGCTCTAATATTACAGAAGAAGTATTGAGCATATGGCATTGTATCAAAGTGAGAGAAGGTGTTTTGTAAATACGCTTTTGACCAGTGTTACACTGGTTATCATTGCCATTAGTTATCTGCAGTGAGAAACAAGTCTACGTGGACAGAGGTAGAATAAAATAAAAATGAAGGATAAAACTAAATGAGATTTACGTGAAACAAGAATGACTACAAATACTAGCACAAATTAACAACTTAAGTTGTTAAGCATTAAATTCTTCAGAAAAGGATGGTTAATATAAAAATAAAAGAATCTGACATATTATGAAAAGAATATGAAGCAAAATTCAGCTGAAAGGAGGAAGGAGCCTCCTGACACTCAGATCTCTTAAACCCTAGAACAACTTTGCCAGAGAACTGGTGGGAGCTCTGTTGTCTGATACAGTACCCAAACTCCTCTGCACTGCACTGTAAGGAGTAGTCAACTTGATACTTCTGTGTGTTGGACAAAATAGATGTCTCATGCAGCCATATATGTTTCCTGAACGTGTGAGTCTTCTTTCAGTTTTTTCTTATTCTGGCTGCTAGATTTACGTCAGCAGAAGACACATCCCATTCTGTGTTTGAAAACTACAATGTACAATTAAGGACATCATGCCTCATTTTCTCTCTAAACTTAATTTGCCTGTCTCATTTTTGCAGGCTATTAACCTGTCTTAATATCCCACTCTTATTGATCCACTCTGCATACAAGGCTATTAATCTACTTTTATGTGGATTAATGGTTAAAATGCATTATCATTCTTTCATAAAATAGCGTTGGGAATGTTCTGCCTTCAGGAACATTTTTGCTAAACTTTGAGTTACACATTTCAGTTTAAACTCTTGAGCCCTGTTTTGAATGTGTGTTTTTTCCACTAGTGCACAGAACAAGCCTCCATAAATAACAATAAAAACATAATAAGCAGATTCAGCCTCCGGCAGAGGCTAACTCAGCAGCTGTCTACTATGTTATTTTTTAACAATATCCTGGAGCTACGCATCTGATTCTCTTCTTCAATCTTTAGCCAAGTGGCTTTGATGCACAATATGAACTATTGCAGTACATCTGAAGTAACCTTGCAGCCAATGCATGGAGGTCAGCAGCTGGTAACTGAAAAACACTAAATGAACTGGCTGGCATCCTTCTCGAGAAGAACTACAAAATGGGGTTCGTGGTTCAGTAGTAGTGGCAATGGTCAGATCTTACAGTTTCAACCAAAATGCCATTGTAAGTAGGCAGGCCCTGGTAAGAATTATAAAGGGGAGGCTCATACCTGACTGTACAAGCCATCAACATTTTGGAAGTGTTTATTTTACCCAAAGAAGATGCTTGACACATGTTGCTGAAGTGGAAATTTTGCAGTAGCACATACACCATTATATAGAAGTAGTTCACAGCTCAAGGAAATGATCATAACCTCTGAGAATACTCCAGATGTCTTTTCAGTTTTCCTGTCTTCTGTTGTTTTCTGTATCAGTCTGTCTCTGATTACATGGGTTTATACTCCATAGGAGATTTGTAACTTAGCGATGTCAAAGGTGGTTAACTAACTTGGGGTTTTTTTGTCCTATGAGCAGTAAGAAGCACCAGAAAAAGACAAAAGCAGTTCCCTCATAGATGAAATAACAATGCCTTTGGCTCTAGTTTTAATGTAGTATTTGATAAGTGGGTTTGTGTCTGCATGTGTTCTTTGTCTGTATTCAGAAACTCTAGTTTTATAGATGGCTTGCTTTTCTATGTGCTGTTAAAGATGTGGAGGGAGATAAGATCGCATCATTTAACACTATGTTCATTTGGTAATACAGCTTTAAAGTCTTCACCATCAAAGAAACGATGCAATTCCATCACAGCCCTGAAGGCAACATCACAAGAAATAGTGAGTGCGGTTAGCCAGGAGTGGAAGGATGAAAAGCGTGTCATTCTTGCTGAAGGACAAAGCTACGCCAGCCTCGATGAAGAAGGTAATGTCTTTCAAATCAACTGCCTAAACAATGTTTTTTAAAGAATTTAGTGTAAACTCTAGAAGCCTTATAACTAGAAAGCTTCTAATCTGGCTGATCTTTCAAAACTTTAGTGTCAGGTTATTCTCATGGAGAGAGTTGTTAGTCATATTTGGCAGAGTGGACGTTCAGGAGCAAGAGGAATTCAGAATCAAGGCTATAGTATGATGTTAATCTTTTGGATTTCAGGAGATCCTAAAAAAAATTATCCAGCCCACGTAGCAGATTAAGGCCAGAGCCAGTGCTATTCTTTTCACTGACTTTTAAACAAACATGTCACATGAAGTGTTTTGAAGCTCAGTTCTTTGTTCCCAGTGTCTTTTTGAAGAGATACAGACTTTGCCCCTTTCATCTGCAACCAGGCTCAAAGGAGAACCAGCCACCTAATCCCATCTGAAAATGAGGCCCTGGTAGTGTGAGACCACTCCCAGAACTTAGAAGAATTCATCACATATTCATACCACTGTTTAATATTTGACCTTGGAGTTGCTCTGTATTCTGCTGAATATACTGGCTAGCAGCCGAAGTTCACCCTGTAATGCAAAAGAGTATAGATACGGGCACATGAATGGTACAATCTTATTAATTCAAACATATTAAGAAGCTTCAAGAAGCTGAGAGTGCTGTGTGACTCAATACGCTTGCATAAAGATTCTTGGATTCAATTTGAAATGAAGTTTGTTAATTTTCTTTATTTTTGTGTATGCAGTACTAGCTTCACGCCACCGGCCAGATCTAGTGCCGAGCACACCGTCTCTGTTTGAAGCAGCTTCCTTGGCAACCACAATTTCTTCTTCTTCTTTGAATGTCGATGAGCATTACCAACGTGATCAACCTATGCTCTATTCTAGCAGGTAAAGGCTGTACATGTGGTAGAGGATTCCCCACCATTTTGCTAAAACTCTGACAATGTGTGCAATGGAAGGGGACTCTGAAAGAAAAATCAGAAGGGGCAAGTGTCTCTGTAGCTTAGCCTTGAACCTCTCCAGTGAAGGAGGGGTGTCGTGACCCCATAGGATTTGTGATGTGTTTGTTTGTTATGTTATTATGATTGGTGTCACAAAATAGAAAGCATAAACACAGCAAAAATGTTATAGTATACGTTGAACTTTTTGTCATGGCATTAAACTGGGCATTAAAACTTCTTAGGCCTTAGTCTGTGCCATAAACCAAACTACATTAACATCAGGGTAGGAAACACAACTTGGCTGTAGCCTAAAACAGCTGTAGAAAACTGTGATGTGCTCAGAAGGGGGACCTACTTTCAAGTTCATCTTTATTCTGAATGTTCAGTGCTGAAAGGTCTGGTTTAATTTCTTTCAAAATTATCATTTTCTGAAGTGAATTTCTATGAAACTTCACCCATGGGTGTGATTAGAGGCTGTCTAATTTTAACCCAGGAAGGATAAAAACGGAAGTCTCAAGAAAAGTTGTGCAGACGCTTGTGAGCTAGATTGAGTGTGATTTGAGTTGTGTTTGAATATACTTCAGCCATGACTATCCAATACCATGCTTATGCCAGTAAGTCTTGCTGGGAGACCATCTGTGTGTGTGCCTGTACTCTAGCTTGTAGACTTGAAGTGTGCTGTGTTGTGTCATCTTGCCTGCTTGTGGATCTCTTTACCGTGTGCCGTACTGCAGAATAGCCGTTTCTTTGTCTGTTTTTGTCAAGAAAGGTAGCCACTCTGAACTCAAGTATCTTGAATTTTGTTTGGAATAATTTGGCATCCTGGACTACACAGTGTCTTTATAAATCTTATAAGCTTACTCATGTGCCGAGATGTAGTTCTTTACTTTAAACTGCATGTTGTCCAAAAAGATCAAGTTATTTTAAAAGCAATCTTGAGGCAGTAGGATTTTACCTCCTATTAAAATTTGACCAACTGCATTTTCATAAGAAGTAACATGACTTGCAGAGTTACTTGATCAAAGTGTTATTTGCAGCTTCCATTTTCATTAAGTTGAAATAAATCTCACTGATGTGGCATCTTCCATAGGTCTGATGTTTTGCTATAAAAATTTGGAATGAGGTATGGTCTGGGGTGTAACAAAGATGAAGTTTTAATTACAGAACCATCACAAGTTGTCCCAAAATACATCTACACAAGCTTTAGGAAATAAAATTACTATGAATACATGTTAGTAGAAATAGAGCTCTTTCAAGCCAACTTCTGTCAGTCTTGTCCAGTTTGTGACAAAGTTAGCTGTAGGACTTTGGATTTCCATGATCTTTTGCCAAGTTTTAGCTTTGCTACATAGAAAGTTACAGAGTACTGGGGTTTTTTGTTTGCTTTAAGCCTTAGATAAAACTACAGAACTACTTTGTATTAGCGTCAGTCAGCAAAGGAGAACTGCAAAGTTGTCTGTATAAAGAGTTCAGATTTACTGCAAATAAAACATTTCAAGTAGTCTACCCTCCATAAATTAATTGTGGAGAAAAACTATGAGTAAGTCTATGATCTTTTCCGGTAAAGATATTCCAGAATAATTCTAAAATAAATAAGATTTTTAGCAGATCTACACTTTGATTGTATGTTTAGACTTACTATCCAGTTGTGATTTATTCAATGAAGTAACCTAAAATGTAATATGTTTTGTCAGTTATGCAATTACTCTGCACATCCTTATGCTACAAAATCAGATTGGAACTGTAATGTCTGCAGTCCAGTTTTGCATACTTTAAGTTCATCAGTACAACAGGACACTTTCTCTAACACAGCAGACCTTGCACCAGCATTCACAGATGTGTGGCTCTCCGTGTCTTGTGTCAAAACAAAAGACCTTGACGCATAGCCCAGAGATCTGCCACCAGGGCTGACCAACTAACGTTCTTGCTGACCTAGATGTATCCTCTTCAGCTAGGACGTGGTGGCAATTTTTTCTCCTGACCAAGTACTGGTGCATGTCACGATATCAGTATGTACAATTCATGAGGATTAGCTTCCATCATAGATAGCGGCTTTCTTTTAGGGTTCAAGAAAGCTGCTACATATTAAACTAATTTTCCCAAGATGATTCTGGGAGGTTTTGTAGCCACGTCTGCTTTCTGCATCAGTGCAGGGAGGTCCTTCCTTCTTCGTGGCACTAAATAATATATCCAGCTGATGTTTTATTTATTGGAGGAACTTCAGTCCTCCCATGAGAAAAGATGGCAAGCAAATAAAAACACGAAAAAACCCATGCTACAATGATGCATTGAGCTGTAGATGTCTTAGATTTTTCTTGTACTTGTGATTCTGAGTACTACAAAATGTTGTGATGCAGGACTCATAACTTTGCCATTTGTCTCTGATAAACAGAAAGCCTGGAGCAGTCCTTGAAACAAAGCCTAAATGAGTGATTTGTTTACAAATGTGAGCCTGCTTTCAGTCTTTAAATATATAGTTGACTATGACATTCTGCTTCCAGTTACTTAATAGAATTACAGTTTGGCATCTTCTTTGTCAGGCTTTTTCCTCCTCCTTCAAAGTGTCCTAGCACAAAGGAGAGAGTACATGAATTTTCTTGTAACCAGTCAGAAGTCTCTGGTTTAAGGTAGTACAGGGATATAATCCTTTGTGTGTAGTATAGTATCCATACAGCTCCTTGACTCCTGTTAATGCTAACGAGCAGTATGTGCCCATACCAGTGAAAAGACAGATGCTGTTATTTGCCTCATTAAAATGAGAGCAGTGCTACTTTTTGGATACGTGTAAGCACACGCCATATTTTTAACTTTGTTTTTTTCAGAATTACCCTCTGTTTCTGTCAACCATGAATGTAATTGTTTTCCAAGGAGAGGGAAATGGCATTTCATACGAGAAAGGAGCTCAGCACCATCTCTTCTTGAGGGTGCTCAGCGCTCATGGTGGGAAGCAAGGAACTGCTGCCGACGTGGTTAAGCAGAGGTGACTTGCTGAGCCAGAGCCAGCTCCTGAGGCTCTATGATATGAGGAGGGTTTACATAGACCTGACTTGGTACAGATTAAAAAAATAGCATAACTAATTGGTAGATAATGCAGAGCAGCGTTTAGGGACTTGTGATTAAAGCAAAAAAGAGCAGCAGTCATAAATGCACAGCTTACTAGGAGTGTTTTTCCAGACTGCTAGCTGGTTATTTTTCACCAAGTTATTTCTCAGTCCTTGAAGAGTTAGAGGAAACTCAAGGTGTTACTCAGGCAGAGCGAAGAGGAACTGGTAAAATTAGTGAATGAAGCAGTAGCCAGGAGAGGAAGATTTTTCTTCCAGGAGAGGAAATATTTTTCAGCTCAAAAGGAACTTTATCTAAAATAGGGAAGTAAAAAGGAAAAAATGGAGAAACATGACATATGTTATTCAGCAAATGTAGGCTTTCTTGTTTGTCAGAAGACAGCTGGTTTCTGTTCTGTGAAGCTGTTTCTCAGTCAAGTGCTTCTGTCATAAGCAATGTCAAGTACTCATTTAGTAAGAAAACAGAATCGACAATTTATTGCTTCTATTAAAATTTTCAAAGATTTTCCGCTCCTCCTCAAGTAGGTTTATATTTGGTGCAGAGATATTTTAATACCCAAAAGGTCTGTTTTCCACTAGAGTATATGTTCAATTTTGAGTCCAAATACACTTCTTTGAAATCATTTATTTGGTTTGTTTTCGGAAATGTAATACTTACATATTATATCAGGAATTATTTTTATAGCAGAAGTGGTAACAGATTTTTTCCCCCTCTAGGTAAAGTTTTCCTAATGAGTACTGATGAATTAAATTAAAGATGACAAATCTGAGTGTCCTGAGCAGTATGACTGTTGTCTCAGTTGACATTGCTTTTACAACTGCAAAGAGCTGAAGGAGGTTAATGCCTTTACAGGTGCTTCTGGAGTGCTTTAAATAGGAGTTGCAAGATAAAACAGAAAGTCTCTTTCCAGTGTATCTTTCAGCAGGACACATGGCTTCCAGTCACAAACCCAAACAAATTCCATGATGCCTAAAGGGATACTTCATCTCTCTGTGTTTAGAGCAATGCCAAGATACTGTGGATTATATAAGGAGGGTTGCTGAATTATTCTGATATGTTTGAGCCTGGGAAAGTAATCTATATGAAATCTATTTCTTGTTTCTCTGTATGTATTCTGTACCTCCTTTCTGTAAGATGGGGGGGAGGGGGGATGGACTTCTGCATTCTCTTTCCTCTTCTTTCTGCTTGTCTGTATATTTTTCAATTGTTAGTTTGCCTTACCTTTGCATTGCTGTTTTTTGGTGCAGACCCCTTGAAATTTTAGAAGACTTTAAAGGGTTGGGGGTTTTCTTCTCTTACACAGTCAAAACTTTCTGAAACGTCCAGACTTTGAACTGAAAATGTCCCATGACTTGACATTCTATCAAACAACCTTTTCAAAGACAGCTTAGAAAATAAAAGTAGAATCTTCTGCTGTTGTTTCACTGGAAGGGAGTTGTAGGTTATTACTTTTCCTGTTGCAAGAATACTTAATCACACCTTTTGCTAGTCTGGTTTTCTATATAGATGAACTTTCGTGTGTTGTTTAAATGTTCTGTCTGTCCACCCACCACCCTTACCTTCTGAAGCTTACACAAATTTGTCTGAATCTGACTCAAAGAGGATTAAATTCATGCAAGCTTCACGAAAATAAGCAGCTAGGTGAAGGAAAAAGACTTGAATGCTCAAATGCTAGGAACAGATGCACTGAGACACTGGGGGAATCCCCATGGGAAAGAAAGAAAATTTGACTGTGATTGAAGCAACATGTAATTGTGGCTTAAAGACAAACAACGCTTTCCCAGTTCTCCTGTGATGGAATTACTTTTGCTTCTTTTTTAATTAAGACACAAGATAAAATAGGCTGCTTTAGCAGTAGGAAGGCAACAGCACAGTTGAGCACACTCATTGTGGCTCATCATTACCGAATGGGAGAAAGTAACTGCAAAAATGGGGGGGGGAGGGGTGTGTGTGTGTGTGCTTTGCTTTGCTTTCTTTTTCCATCTAAAATTAAGGATGAGATCTCAGTGCACTGTTGAAATTGTACACCACCTCTGTTCTACTGAAGTGCTCTTTCTGATACACTGTGTAGATAGGGATTTCTCTTGTTCTCTCCTGTGCCCTCTCTCTCCAATTGTCTTTGCCCTGCCAGAAGTCTGCATGAAAACAGGCAATCAATGCAACTGTGATGATGCTGTTGCATACATTTGAACTTTTAGTTACCAACTGCTGACAGCATGTGTTGCTGTTAAGAGATTAATTACAAGATTATTTTTTTACTCTTTTATGCAGAATTTCCATGTACGTGTCAGTTTCAGCTCGGTTATTTAATTTGAAAAAAGGCTGTAATTTGTAAATCTCATTAATATGCTGGTAGAAGCTATATTTTGTTGTATCTGAAGAGCTTTTTATGCTTTAAGGTGTACTGTCGTTCTTTTTTTTTCTTCCTATTATAGGATTACAGTTGTAATAGTAACATATCTAAATGCTAATGCATAATATCTAAAAGGGTTCAGTGGTACTTAATCAAATAAACAATTTATGTTTATTTGCTTAGCCATTATGCTCCATTGGAACAACGATACCGTGTCAAGGTTACCAGAGCAAGAAACTTAGAGCAGGTTGAAGAATACTGGTTTAAAGAGTGTAACACTGCTACCTGCAGTCCTGAAGAAACATCAAAAAAAGCATTGTTGGACAAAAGACTAATACATATTTCATTTAATCTTACAGATTGGTATTTTCTTAATGATATATGTTGGCATTAGAAGAAAACAATGCCATCTAAGTGAACAGCGTTCCCCCCTCTCCAGTAGTGTAGGAAGTTAATATTTGGGTTTAATTTAGTTGGTTTATGAACTGTTTGTGGAAATAGAAGAGACAGTCTTTATTGGCATGTTTTCTTGTCCTGAACACATATTAAAATATAAAATTTCGGTCTCTGGCTTCAAATGTAAAGTGTAAAACTAATCTGAATGATGTACCAGTTTCACTAATTTACTAAGGTACATGTAAATTTCAGTGGTTTAAGCCTCATACAAATACATAGTTTAATGTTCTCTGTCTTTTCATAGTCTTAAGAGAAATTAATCTAAAATTTGCTTTTTTCCTACTAGCTTTTCACTGAAGTCGAGGTTGTAACATGAGTTACTTTCATAGCCGGAGGAATACTGAGTAATCCTGGAATTCAGTGTAAATGGTTAAGAATTATCTGTCCTTAGGAACAAGTACTGAGTGGTTAGTATTAGTAGCAAGGGATCAGTGAGGCATGTAGATTTCCTGAAAAAGAAGCAGAGTTCATTCTCTGTTTAAAGTTTTCTGAGCTTAATCTTTTAGTCATTGAAATATTAGAGAATGCTTAATAATGTATGAGTCTTGAAAAAATTAATGTTACTTTGTTACAAATCTTATTTAAAGTAGTCTGTGTGGTTATAGTGCTGCTCTGTTCATGTATTATTTAAGCATGTGAAACTACTCTTAATATATTAACTGTTTTCTTCATGTAGGTGTCTAGATTCAGTTTTAAATACCATATAGCAAGTAAGAATCCAAAACAAACATTAACTCCAGCTAAGCAAGGAGAGCTGACGGATGCTCAGATGTAAACTATTTGCTTGCCCACTGAGATTCTGAGGCTTCTGTATAAAATAAAGGCTAGAAACTCTAATTAGAAATTATTAGTAATTATGGCAAAACTAGAGACTTCATATTTTGACATAGTATTTGCTTTTATTGGAGACTCTGAAAAATTTTCAGTAATTTAGCTGTGGCAAGAAAGCAGTAACAAAGATACATTTTTTAGAAGACCTAGCAGGAGTATTTCCTTAATGAAAGCTTGTCAAATGGGCAGGTATTCTGTAAAGCAGAGGTTCTGTCCCTGGAGCGGATCAATGCTGTTCTGAAAGGCAAAGCTCAGTGTCCCTGACAATGGAAAAAGGACCTAACAAAAACTAAAGGACTAGTCCTGTGAATGGAATTTCCTGTCTGCTTTGAGCAAGTGATCCAGTGTGGTGTTTCGTAATTAGCTTTGAGTGACCCTTTAATTTCATCCGTTCCTTCTCCAAGCCTATAGATATATATTGATATGTAGAAGGTACTGTTTTTTTTAAAAAAACGGCAGCCTGTGTGATTTCATAGATGACTATATTTCCTGTTACAAAAGTTCATCCTCTCAAAACATCTCTAGAAAGAGTACCACCACTATGTAACTCAACAGGATATTAAGCAAACATAAAAATTAATGGAAGAGAGAGCAGTAAATAAAGGTAGTAGCCTGTTTACGTCATACCTGTTTTATTTTTTGCTCAAAGGTACTACCTAGAAGTTTCTGATAAAAGTTCTGGTGAATAACAAGAGACATCATCTCCTGCTTTTGAGTCTTTCCTCAATTCTAGCGCTCTATAGGTAGGCAGCCTCAAGGCAGAGTGACAATACTTTGCTCTGTTCCAGGGTTTATTTCACTTTGATGACTGAGGGACCCTTCTTTTGGTAAAATGTTCACCAGGTGGCTCCACCCATTCAGCAAAAATAAAAACCTCCTGAAAAATTGGTGTTCTGTTTGCAGCAGTCCAGTGTAGATCTGAGGTTCTGCTGGTACTTGTGACGTCACCTGACCTTATCATCAGGTAATTGTGATTAGCAGTTGTTAGGGAATAGGCATTGGTAGCACTATGGAAGGAGTATTAGCTCAAGAATGTGTCCTTCACCAGCAAATATATATATATATATATATATATGACTTTTTTTATGGATTTTTTTTTTAATCTCACTGTTTGAAGTGTAAAACAGCACTATATATCTGAAAGCCTGGCCTTTCTATAATTTGTGCCAAATTGCAGTATCATGATGTCCATAATGTTGCTTCATACTTTGGTTATCTGTACTATCTTCCCATGAGACATACTACCATATCATAAGACAGTCTGCAGAATTATCATAAGTTTCATCAACATCATCACTTTAAAGAGTGAATTATCATGTTCATGTGTCCTAATTTGATGGGATCCTTTGCCTCCTTATGCTGGATGAACAGAGTGACATAATTTGGCATTGCAGCCTGAACAGTGTGTCGGGTTGGGGTTTTTTTTTTGGTACATTTTAAAAGCAGTGCCTTATGTTGCTGTGAGCTTTCTTGTGAAGAACTCTGCATATGTCTGAAGTAGGAATGTCTCTGTCTGTGCTTACCAAATTAATTTGATCTAATCCCATTCAGCTGTTGATGCCCTGTTTGCAGCACTTATTATAATTTAATAGAGCCCTAAAAAGACTGTGTTTTCCTTCACAGGAAAAAAAAAAAAAAGAAGCTTTATAAATTATTTATCCAGTGTTTCTGGACACAACTTGGTTGTTGATAAGTAGAACAAAAACCCATACTTCCTTCTCACTTGAAGTTTAAAATTACTGTTCAGTTAAATACACAGATGTGCATGTGACATTCCAATGGTAATAGTAGTTATTTAATACATAAGCAAATGTTTCCTTGACTGAAATTGTCACTCTACATGCAGCTTCGTATTCCATGCCCATCCTTGCAAGCCTAATTTCATTACATTAACTTTTTCTGGTGAGGATGATCCAGAGCAGCTTCTTAGAACAGACTTCACGTGTAGATCCCTCCAAGGGCTGATACACATCGATGGGTACCTCTTGGTGGATTTGGCTGTTATTGCTCAGTGTTTTGTAATCTAGACTGAGTTCCTAAATTCTTATTGCTTACACCATTTCTTTTCAACTAGATGTGTATTTCAGGTACAAAAGTAACAGGTCTCATGATTTTTAATTGGCACCTGCAAAGGTGTATAGGTTTGTTGACCATGTGAAAATGATGTGCTTACTGTGATGTTTACTGATTCACAGGTTATGATTTGCCATTAGTGCGAGTGTAGTAGCACAGACTCACTGTCAGACTCCTTCACTTGAAGCAGCATTTAGAAGATCAGTCGTATCTATTGTTTACTCAGGTCTGCAGTTTTGATGTTTGTCAACAGTGTTAGTGAAGTATTCTAAGGGAGTTTTACTTTGACCGGCTTTTTTTTTTTCAGACACACATGGAATTTATAAAAATGAAATGCAAGGTTAGGTTTCAGAGGTGATATATTTCTACGTTGTAAACATTAGATTAATTAATGCATTTAGTCCAGGTCCATAAATACCTGTTGTCCCTGTTCACATTTATATGTATGCAAGACAGATTTTCTGCAAGAGTTGGTATTGAATTGTACCTTTGAACAACAGTTTTACTGCTCATTTGTCCTGCAAGATGTTTTTCTGACTAACTTCTATATACAGAGATTTAAAAAATCAAAACTCATGATGCAATGAGCTGATAATTTTTTCAAAAGCTTATATAAGAGTTTTTAAACACACTGGGCGTTGCAAACACACTGCTATTTAGGGGATAAATATTCTGTGGGATATGCTGCAGAAAAGCATATTTGACATCCAAAGATAGGCATCAAAGCCTATTTTTATTACAGCTCTTAACAATGGAGGGGACACAGTAGCTCATTGTAATTCCTGGCTGTTGTATTTTGGCACTATCTGAAAGAAGCTGATAATTATATTGCTACAAGAGCTGTTCTTCACACTGCAGGAGAAGAAAAAAACAAAACCAACAAGCACAACCAAAATACAGTTCAAACTTCTACTTCAGTCAGTTGTTATTACCTGGCATTGTTTCTGCCATTCTTCAAAGGCTATGTAATGACTCGGAAAGGAGACTGAAGAGTCCTACCTGTGTCCTGCTGGATGCCTTGCAAGTAGACACATTATGATGAGGCATATTTGATTTTTCACGAAGAAAAGACACTTTTTTATTTCTAAAAGTGTCACTTCAGTTCAGTGTAAATAAGATATCAAGGAGAGAAATAGTAATTAAAATTTGCGAAGGTTTGAAGGACACTAATATTTTGATTTTTTATTATTACTGTTTTATATATTATTATGTATTTATTTATTTATCATTTAGATAATCCTGCCCAGTTATGCTAATTCCTTGCCAAAGTGTGATTTTTTTTTTCATTTTATTCTTTAGAAACTTAATAGGATCTTACATGTATCATCCTTAGATTAAAATGTGTAAAAGTTACATTGTTCTACAAATCTGCAGAAAATCAGTCTAATTTAATTGTCCCTACTGAAGATTTTGTCCCCAACACCCCATTTTTCATATTTGCAAGTAGCAATCCCTAATTACCTTCAACTTTTTGAGCTGATTTGATGGAAGATTTTTTTGCATCTCATGTCCAAGAGGGCATTTTAGAAGGACTTCAGAAAATGAAGGCTTTATTTTCTTTTCTACTCCAGAGGAGAACTTGAGCTTGATTTTTGATTAAATGTGTTGAAGTTTGCTGATTTAGAAGGTCAAAGTATGGCTTAACTTCAGCATAAGGACAAAATATTTAGTGTTTCTTAAAATAGCATCCACATTAACACTAAGGATGAGACCTTAAAAAAAAAACAAACTTGCTCTTCTCCTTTTTCATACAAAAATTGTAAATCTTGTTCTCATGCATATCTTCATGTAGTTCATAGTCACTTAGCCAGTTGGGATGCATGTTCTTCATGAGGTCATTGAAAGGCAAGTACAACACACAAAAATGATTGTCGTATTCTGCCATGTAAATGATTTTTAACTAAGCAGCTGTAACTAAGAAGGTGTTATTACATGATTACACGTTAGCACTATACTGCAGTTGCAGCAGAGTTCAGTTCTGGGCAAAAGCAGCTGCTTTCATACTGACACCAGCGTGGGCTCCAGATGCACATTAACATGGCGGTGACTTGGAATTTCCACTTTCTTCTTTATACACGTTACAGATTAGGTTCCCAAAGTGAACATTTACTCAGCTTAACATATATGAAAGAAAGCTCTGTCTTGCAACAGTTTTCCTACATTTCTTCTCTTAATAAACAATTCTTCATGCCGGAGATGAGTCTTCCTTACTTGCAGAGTTTATCAGTGTGAAAGTCACACAGTTTTCAGTGTGAAAGTCACAGCAGCAAGGAGATTGCTATCTGCAGTCATATCTATGAATGAAATAACACAGTGCACCTGTTCTGTAAATACTACTTCCTTGCATAGCTGTATTAATTACAGTGTACTCTTGTTCTTCTCCCACTTTACCTTCTGAACTGTTGGCTGCAAGTGATCCTGTATCTGCATGAGAAGGTCCAATGCTACTGTGCCTAATTACTACATCTTTTTTCCCTATTTTGAATTAAGAAATGCTGCCAAAATTTACACCATGTGTAATGTGGAAGTAACTTCTTTTGAAATTAATGAAATTAGCCCACATTTGCTGTGACATAGTTTCATTCTTTAAATAAGTACTAGAGTTCAGGAACACTATTGCTTCCTGATAAAATTTTAATTAATGCAAAAGTAGAAATTGTGATTTGCGTACGTTAGACAAATATAAGCTGCCAATTATCTAGCCATTGTCAACATGACTATATTTATCCATTTACATTCTGTCTTTTGAAGTATTTGAAGCTTTTATATTTAAGAGAGAAACATATTTTAAAAATTTCAGCAATGACTAAGTTCTCTCTAACTTGTAATTGTGGTTGACTGTAGTCTCCCTTCTCTTTGCAGTAAAGGGTTGCCTTCGAGTTCAACATTCACTTTAGAAGACAGTGCCATCTATTTGACTTCAGAACAGAGCACACTGGAAACAGAAAATGATAATGCTTCAGTTTTGGATGTCTACTTAGTAAGTTTTCCAACTGGATCTGATGGGCTTTTTCCCCTGTAATTCCTTTGACTCAGGCTCTGTAAGTGACTAAAATATATGTTTGACTTCAAGATCCAGAGGTTCATTGAGGTATTTCTTATATGAGACATGTGCTTAAAGGTCACAGTTAACTAAGTCAATTCTACATCTAATTGTCCGCTGGTACTTGCTACTGTCTTGTTTCATAGAATCATAGCATGGTTAGAGTTGAAAGGGACCTTGAAGATCATCCAGTTCCACCACCCCCTCCATGGACAGGGACACCTCCCACTAGACCAGGCTGCTGAAAGCCCCATCCAGCCTGGCCTTGAACACTTCCAGGGATGGGGCCTCCACAGCTTCCCTGGGCAATTTGTTGCAGCACCTCACCACCCTCAGAGTGAAAAATTTCTTCCTAATATCTAATCTAAACCTCCCCTCTTCCAGTTTGAAGCCATTCCCCCTTGTCCTATCACTACACACCCTTCTAAGAAGTCCCTCTCCAGCTTTCTTGTAGGTGCCCTCAGATACTGGAAAGCTACTATAAGGTCTCCCTGGAGTCTTCTCTTCTCCAGGCTGAACAACCCCAATTCTCTCAGCCTGTCTTCATAGGAGAGGTGCTCCAACCCTCTGGTCATCTTCATGGCCCTCCTCTGGACATGCTCCAACAGGTCCATGTCCTTCTTATGTTGAGGGCTCCAGAGCTGGATGCAATATTCCAGGTGTGCACTCACGAGAGCAGAGTAGAGGGGCAGAATCACCTCCCTCGACCTGCTGGCCACACTTCTTTTGATGCAGGCCAGAAGGCTGTTGGTCTTCAGGGCTGCAAGCACACATTGCTGGCTCATGTTGAGCTTCTCATCAACCAACATCTCCAAGTCCTTCTCGGCAGGGCTGCTCTCAATCCATTCTCCGCCCAGCCTGGATTGCCCTGGACCATGTGCAGGACCCTTCAGTTGGGCTTGTTGAACTCCATGAGGTTTGCACAGGCCCACCTCTCAAGCCTGTCCAGCTCCCTCTGGATGGCATCCCTTCCCTCCAGCGTGTTGACTGCTCTACACAACTTGGTGTCGTCGGCAAACTTGCTGAGGATGCACTCAATCTCAAGATCCATGTTACCAAGAAAGATGTTAAACAGCACTGGTCCCAGTACCGACCCCTGAGTAACACCACTTGTCACTGTTTACCACTTGGATATGGAGCCATTGACCACAACTCTTTGAGGGAGACCATCCAGCCAGTTCCTTATCCACCGAGTGGTCCATTGGTCAAGTCCATGTGTCTCCTATTTAGAGACTAGGATGTCATGCAGAACAATGTAAAATGCTTTGCACAAGTTCAGGAAGATGACATCTGTTGCTCTCCCCTTATCTACCAATGCTGTAACTCTGTCATAGAAGGCCACCACATTTGTCAGGCACGATTTGCCCTTAGCGAAGCCATGTTGTCTGCCACGAATCACCTCTTTTTTTTCCATGTGTCTTAGCAGAATTTCCAGGCACCCTGGAAACATACCCCTGTATGTTTCAGTAGAGTCAGGATAGACAAGAACTCCCCTAAGTCTGCTGTAATACTAAATTAGTAGCTATTAAGTGGGTACTGTATATAGTCAAGCGTGGCTTGCTTAAAAGAAAACAAAAATCAGTGGTACAGCCTACAGAGGAACAACATGGGGATCAGATGCAAACATATGTCAACATGTTTCATCTCAACATAAGATCAGACGCAAACGTGTCCTCAAACCAGGACAATCTCAACACAAGAAATTTTTTTTCAGGACAAACAATCAATCACTGGAACAACTTCCCCGGGGACGTGGTAGAGTCCCTATCACTGGATGTTTTCAAGATGCGATGGGACAGGGTGCTAGATAATCTCATCTAGGCTCCCTTTCCCATGAAAGGCTGGAGCAGATGATCTTTTGAAGTCCCTTCCAACCTGGGCTGTTCTGTGGTTCTCTTGGCCCCACTTAACAGGGAAACCATTTTCTGTTTACAGCTTTTTAATTTGGTTTATAATATAACAGTCTTGTTTATCACTAACACTGCTCAGCACTGTGAAGGGCTTTTTTTAAAGTTTGAAGTCTGTAGGATGGATGGTGGAATGCTCTGAAAATCTAGTGGTAGGCATAGGCAATAGGAGTTTCAGGTGTGATGGTGACCTCTTTATTTAGTTTTTGGCGTGTAAAACATTCATTGCTGTTATGTCTGGGAGACTGCAGTAAGTATATGTGTATTCCACTGATCAGTATCAACAGAAATATAAATAAAACCCAACTCTGAATGTTTTACAAACACACAGTGTTTATTCCACTAAGCAAAGGTCTGGAAGAATAAATAGGTTGTGAGTGGAGAGAATCATAGATGTTTTTTTTGACCTAGCAGAACCTTTTTCTCTGTACCCTGAAAAATCCAAAATCAAAATTCAGTAATCAAGGCAAGTTAGTGGCACATATCTCAAGTGTCTAGGTATGCAGTCATTGACAGCTTCAAGGAAATTGGATACCGTGGCTAAGCACATGCTACTTCTTAAATGGCAAACTCATCTTGAGAAATTAGTTACCCCTGCCTTCTTGGTCCTGTCCCACACACTGTATTGATGCCTCCTTAATTATTTTGAGATTGCTGTGGAAATGAGCTATAACTTAATTACATGTACCCCTGTATGCATACTCAGGTATTTTTGGAAGAAAGAGGAATCAGATAGTTTTGTGCACTAATCTTTCACTTCCTAATGGACCACAATATCCTTCAGAAGACCCTGAAATAGCTTACAGAAACAGTTAGCTTCTGGTTGGGAAAGTCTGGTACTAAAGGATCAGTGATGTGTGGTATCAGTTTGGTTCACTGCTGCTGAGCAGAAGGCAGTTGTATTTTTATAGGAGGATGATTAAGCACAGGCTAGAAGGGAAGGATGTGTGGTTTTGAAAACACTAGGAACAAGTCAGTCAGTTCTAATGTGTGTCTCAAAAATGAAGCAAATCAACGATGTTTGCATTAGTTGATTTAAGCCTCAGTTGACAAGGTTACAAGATACATTTTTGACCTTTTAAAAGCATGAGGAGAAAATGTAGCTTTCAATGGCATACCCAGATTTTCCTTTAATCCCATAGTTAATAGTCCTTGTCTGTGTTTCTACTGCAAGGCAAGCTGCTGTAGTCTTACCCGCTAGATATTCTAATGAAAAATATCTTAACTTGCTTAATTTCAGTCACTCCACTAATCCTTTGATGTTTTTGCCTCTTGCTTTGAGATACTAAACTTCTTGGACAAATTGTAGTCCTCTAGTAAATTAAGAGATACAAATTTTTGATCCCATGACTGAAAAAAAAAAAAGACATTGTAGTAAAATGACGTTGTGTTAACTGACTAAAAACCAGGTTAAAAATGGCATTTTGCTGAACAGGGTTGTTTACAAATTAAGACAGTCAAGTAAGGTGTGGTGGAACAGAGACTGTAAAAAAATGTAAAAAATTTCTCTTACATGTAGGAGCATTGGTCTGGGGGCATTACATTAAGGGAATACCATGCAAACTCACACTGTGCAGCTGATGTCAAAATTGAGAATTTACCTGGTAACAGCAAGAATTTTTGTTCCAGGATGCAGGTGCAGAGTTTGCAACTGAAAGGCTGGTCTAGGCCCAGAGTTCCTCAGTTCTGAGCAAAGACCAGGTTCAGCAAAACAGTTTTTTCCCCCCCCCCCACTCTAAGCAGCACTGCTAGGAACATCCTCAAATCCAAGTTTACTTTAAAATTCCATGGGTTTATTTTCTCTTAAATCTTTTAACCCAAATAATAAATTTCCAAATATTATAGTACCATACAGTGGGAAACAAATACTGAATATTCTATAAAAATAATTGTAATTTTTAATTAAAGATTGCAGAACGATAGGAGCAGATCTATAAAATAGTTGGAAATTTGAGATGTTTCTCTGCAGAGAATTAAAACATTAAACCGTTCTTGCTTTTATGAATATGTAATACAATGATAGATCAGATACTTAGAAGGAAAAGATGCTGTCTGAAATAAACAGGAGTCCTGTACATAAGCCAGTAAAAGAGGAGGTAACACTCTTCTATTTAGCACTGTGATGTAGAAATCCACAAAACAACAGAGTAAAGCACTGTTTCCTTCTTCTTTGGAAATAAACTTAGTCTCTTCTTTAAATTCCCCTGAAGCCCTATTTATTGGTGTTAGTTCAGGTACCATCAGCTGATACATAGATGCAGAAAAGCACTAAATGTCAGCAAACGCTGTTGAACCCAAAAGTCTGCTGTGTTCTGTGGAATTTGATTAGTAGGAAATATAAGCCAAATCCTGCAAAAGTTTCTTAAGAGATATCAGCAAATGCATCCGATCCTGAAGACCTTAGTCCAGTCTTACTAAGGACTGGTACTTAAAATGGAGGACCTTGAAAGTGGTAATTTCACTTAGAAAGTAAGGAATAACTTACTTTCTCACCTTGTTCCTTCTTGGGTTCATCGGAAGTGTGGCCAGCAGGTTAAAGGAGGTGATTCTGCCCCTCTACTCCACTCTTGTTAGACCCCACCTGGAGTACTGCGTCCAGCTCTGGAGTCCCCAACATAAAAAGGACATGGACCTGTTGGAGCACGTCCAGAGGAGGGCCATGAGGATGATCCGAGGGCTGGAGCACCTCTCCTATGAGGAGAGGCTGAGAGAGTTGGGGTTGTTCAGCCTGGAGAAGAGAAGGCTCTGGGGGGACCTTATAGCAGCCTTTCAGTATCTGAAGGGGGCCTACAGGAGAGCTGGAGAGGGACTTTTTACTAGGGCATGTAGTGATAGGACGAGGGGGAATGGCTTCAAACTGGAAGAAGGCAGATTTAGATTAGGTATTAGGAAGAAATTTTTCACTGTGAGGGTGGTGAGGCACTGGAACAGCCTGCCCAGAGAGGTTGTTGAGGCCCCATCCCTGGAGGTGTTTAAGGTCAGGCTGGACATAGCCCTGGGCAACCTGGTCTAGTGGGAGGTGTCCCTGCCCATGGCAGGGGGGTTAGGACTAGATGATCTTCAATGTCCCTTCCAAGCTAAACCATTCTATAATTCTATGATTCTGCAGCCAAGTGCAAAATTCTTTGATTGAGCTTTCTGTCCCTGAAAGAGCAACCTGTGCAATTTTGAACTACTCCACTGTGTTTTCTTATATTATATTATTTCTTGAAATGACTTATAAAGGTAGCTGACTTTTTTTTTTGACAAACTACAATATCAATAAAATAGTAAGGCTTAAGAATTACTTAATTACAATTGCCTTCTGGTGTTGAAGGAAGGGCTCACTACATTTGTATATGATTTACAAGTCACTGCCAGGGAAGGTATGGTTGCAAAGGATTAATAAGGGCTTCAGTAAAATAAAAGAATGGAATAACTGTAGTGATGAGCAAGCCCAGCTCTGGTTAGTGTAGCTATGATTTGTGTCAGATGAATTGGGTCGATAATGTTATTACATTTAGAATTACTTATGTTGTGGTTTATGTCCAAACGCCAATTTTGTTATAGGATTTTGAAGTCTTAAAACATCACTGGAGATTAATTTTGTGTTTCAAAGCTGCCGTAGATGCATAGATAAGCAGATTTACAAATATTGGTCTACAAAATGCCTGTTTAGAAACTGTCTGGCTCTTCTTACTCTTCAGTGCTCTTGCTCTTCTGTTCTCACTCTCATAGTTTGGTATTAAAGCCTGTCTCTTTGAGCATTTCCTAATTCATATTCAAACCCTTCCAACTGCCAGGTTACTGTCTAACTCCTCATCTTCACAGTTACTTTCTCTTACAAATATTTTCACCCCTTCGGCTATTTTCAGTTTAGCCCCCTAAGCTCTCTCTTCTATTATAAACTCTTCTTTCAGAGAAGAAAATTCCCTCCTGGCTCTGATCAAGTGAAGCATCCTAGTCAGGTACAGCTTTGGCTAGGGGATTGTACTTCTACCATAACTCCTTGATGAGGTGTTTGGTTTTCATTCAGAAATATTTTGCTTCTCAGTCTTTCATAACATTTGATTCAATTCTAACCATGTTGTAGTTTTCTTCAGGGTGCTGTTGTGGAGTCATAACAAGCGCATCTGAAATTAAGGCAGTTCCCAGGCAGCTTACATGTGAAAACAAGTTAAAAAGTGTACGGTCAGACTGTGCTGTGTACCTTGAACTTTTTATGTTGCTCTCTTTCTGGAGGCTTCCGTTTCTCTGCCTCACCATTTCCTCTGAAGATACTGGTGGAAAAACACGGTTGATTGAACATTAATTGTGGGACTATGGGAAGGGAATTCAGGCCTCCTCACTTGCAGACATCCTTTCTTTTCCCTGAGAGCAGACTAATCTTGAAAAAGTTACATGTGCATACTGGAACCAATCAAGCACTTTTTGTCAAAGTTGAATCCTATTTAATTAAGGCTGAAGGGGGCAAACCTACTTGCTTTACGCAGTGAGGTGACTCCTCCTTTCCTGTGTTATCTGTCTTATCCCTGTATCTATCCATGCACGATCTTAAAAAGGAGGGGGAAAAGAGGCCTGTGTCTCTCATAAAACTGAAATATGATGTGAGGTGAAACAACAACCAAGCACTGAAATGTAGTCTGGCAGAGGTGTTCTTGCAGAAGCAACGTTATGTAGGAAGCAACGTAACAGCAACGTTTCGGTCACCCTTGCATGAAGATCAAACATGGCAATTACACGGTTGATTAGATTAAAAAGGTACCATTTCAGATTACAAGTAATACGTTACCTGAGTAAGCCAAGTGCTAAAATGCCAGCACATATTGTCACTAAACTACACGTTCTCATTCCCGGAGATTTTAATGCACCATATGAGCAAACCAATCAGCTCAAAAACAAATCCATGAAAAGAAAACTGGAGCTCAACAATGCTCCAATACAAAACGTCTCATGTAGGCTCAAGCATTGTGAGTCCATTATATACTCAGTGTGAGACATCTCAGACAGTGATTACAGGAATGCATTCTGTACTGTCATTTGTCCATTATTTATCATTTGGGATCCAATTGTTATGGCCAAACGCACTCTCTATCTCAAAATAATGTTTCTTATATCTGCAGTCAGAGTAACCCCAAAAGTTGTGCAGTGGTTGTAGAGTTGATTAGAGGATCACGACTGTACCTAACACAAAGATGAACATCTGAAAATCTCACCTCCTTAAAATGGCATCAGTACCGTGAACAGCATTTCTGTGACTGACTCACCCAGTCAGCAGTTGCTACAAGTTTCTGTCAGGCTTGTTTTCTCCAACTCTTGTTATGCAAATTTTGCTGATATGTTTTCCATCACTGATCCCTCTGAAATGCTTTGGAAGGATCAGAGGAAAGGGAACAAGAATAAGCTAGTCATAATTACATTATGTAATTAGTGGAATAGCATAAAGCTAGTACCAGCAATATTGCTAGCCTCCTTCGAGAGTGAAAAGTACTGATGACACCACAGGGTCTGAAGTTGTGTTGAGTGACCATTATATCTGTGAAAAATGGACCTGCAGTCATTCGGATCTGAGCTTTCAGCCAGAAACTAGATGGCACTACTGAGAATTCTGACTAATTTATCTGGCTTCATAAAACATTATTTTGTTTATCGCTACTAGCATTTTTCAACTTTTTTTGCCAAACTGATTCATTTAAAAAAAAAAAAAAAAGAAATCTTTGTTAGCCTTACATCATATTTGTTTAATTTTATTTAATTTTACTCACTGGTCCAACAATTTCACTTTAAATTGTTCTGCATCCTATAAGTACAGATTACTTTACTGCCTTAGCACATTCAGGTGCTAATACGGCAGCAGATAGACTTTCATTGCCAGACCACAGCTATCTAGAGAGAGAGAGAACAGCCTCTGAGAAATTAGCCCTGTGCTCCGCAGCATCAGCGATTATGAACACCCTAACACTGATGCACAATAAGTTTAAAGGCTTAAAGGTTGCCACAGAGTGATACTGAAATATCATTCTTCAAGGTTGAAGGTCTAGAAGTCAGAACTAAAATACTGATTTAAATCTACTGGTTACCTTTTTCTAAGATAAGCTTTAAAATGCCTTTGGAGATTTTTTGTTGTTGTTCATAGTCAAGATTAGCTTGTTGTTGAACTATTTAAAGGTTAGTTAAATGCTTGTATTGAAAAGTGCAACTTAAAGGTGACTTTTAAAATCTGTTTAGTAAATTGGAGCTTATGCCTGCGTTATATTTTTCATAAAGTTTTGGAGTAAGGTCACTACAGATGTCTTTGTTTTGCTTTTGTTTCCTGCTCCATACATTAGCTGAAATGCATTCAATTTACTGCAGTATTTTGTTCAGCTGTCAGTTTATCGTGACACCTTACAAGGTGTTCAGCAAAGAACAGTTTCTCTTCAGTTCATCTGTAACTCCATAGAGATGCCAAGAAGTGATCAACTATTTGTATTACGTAACCCCTGCTTCTGTACAAGATACTGTGGAAAAATCTAATTCATTAATATTATTAAGTAATATTTTTTGTGAAATAGAATGATTGCTATGACATTAACTAGAACATTAGTTGTGCCTGAAAGTTTTTGGATTGGTATGTTTTTTCAACTGGGGAAGGGTATCATTTGGACGCTAACAGGACTTTATACATGATGCAAGAAAACTGCCATTTTTCCCCTAACACTTTTAAGTAACATAGGCCTCAGTCAATTCTGCAAGGTAATAAAAGCTGTTGGGATCTGCTGAGTCTGGACTGTCTTCTTAGAGTGTTCAGCATTTTGCAGCAGCAAGCGGTTCTCTTTCATGTTGTATGTGTACTGCAATGTCTGCAAAACCATAGGGGTTAGCTGTTCTACAAGAAAAGATACCCAACACTTTTGATGTAAGGACAAGGCAAGAAAAGAATCACTGGCAAACTCTGCTGCAGCCTGTTTGAGGGAAGAAAGATGATGCCTGTTTATAATTCTGTAAGAAAACAAACACGACTCTTGACTTTACTTGTCATCTCTGTATTTCCAGTAACAAAGAATACACGAAGAGTAGAACTAAGAGAAGTGACCGTGGTTAACGAAGAGCACTTTCTGCACTCCTGATTTAAGAAGGAGGAATTTCGTGAGCCTAACAGACAAAGAGTAGTAATCAACTGAGCTTATTCTAAGAAGC
Organism: Charadrius vociferus; assembly: GCF_000708025.1. NCBI lineage: Eukaryota > Metazoa > Chordata > Aves > Charadriiformes > Charadriidae > Charadrius > Charadrius vociferus. The sequence goes on along the minus strand of NW_009648967.1, from coordinate 118,741 downwards.
GTCAGGATCTTTCAACCATAGAAAGGATGGATGGACTTTGCAAAAATGATGTGAAACATTCCACACTCTGCTATCATCTGCTGTTGCTTGCTGAACTGTGAAGAACTGCGTATTCAGGCTGCTTTCTACTGTATTGCCAATCACCCTTTTTGGACTTGAAAGTGGTATTTTCTTACCATCTCTCTAGTGATTTCATTAGCATGCATTCTGTAACTATGCACAAGCAAAGTCTGTTATCTGCTTTACCTATTTAAAAATAAGCACAGTGGTGAATAAAATTAATTTCATTTGTTTTGACCCTTCAGTTCTAATCACTTAGGTCCATGTCAGTGGAAATTGGAATTGATGTCATACAAGGGTTAGGGGAAACCTCTGCGCATACTATATGAAAGTGAGCCTCTAAAGATATTTTCACTGTTGGTGAAAAGGATTAAAAAAATGTTATTTATAACAAGGCCTTATGTTGTGTATATATATTGTCTTTGAAATATTTTTGATTTTAGTTTATTTCTTGTAAAAGAGAAATTATATAATTTATTTCGTAAATACTACTGTAAACTATAGATTCATTGATGAATAAAATATTTTGTTCTCAAGACTATCACAGCTGTCAACCTGTTCTTGATCTGTACAGGACTTACTGTTCCAGCATTTCTCTGCCTTTATGACATGGTCTTGGGAGGCATCGCAAGAAATACAACTACTCTGTAACATGGCATCTGTCTTTATCTTCTACCAGCTCTATACAGAAGAGGGGAACCTTGAAATTAAAGCAGAAAAGGCAAAGGAACATACTCAAGAGGCATTACTTCATAGAAGGATTTCAGGTTTTTCAGTATGGGCCATCATTTTAAGATAATTAGAGTGAACTGTTCTGATTTTCTTAATTTCCCTAGCAGCAGAGAGATAATCCCAAACACCAGTGAACATCAATCCCAGGTTTCATGCTCAGGTGCAGTAGTGTATTTAAAAACACAGCTGTCACTTTGAAAGTTTATGAAAGTTATTGGTAATAACATTTCTTCTAGGAGTAAGTGTAGCAAACCTGGATTGGCAAAACCAGGATTTGGCACTTTAATTCCTAGAATTATGGTTTCTACCTCTGAAGAACTTGTCATTTAAGTTTTCGCTGTGGTTTGTTTTGGGTTTTTGGGGGGTTGGTTTTGTTGGTTTTATTCCTTAAATATGTACAGAAGAGAGAAATGGAAAAGTTTGGGTTTTTTTTTTCTTAAGTATGTAGAGTCTCTAGCTTAACTTAAAGCCTGTGTCTCATGATTACCTCTTTTCCAGGCTTTAAAATTAGATTGCTTAATCTCAGCAAGATAATTCTTCTGCAGCATTCCTCTTAGAAATGCAAGAGACCGATCTGCATGCCCTGTGAGCAAAAACATTTTGTACATCTATGTGAAGTGTCTGCTCCTTTGTACATGGTGTGTAGCATATTTAGAATGTGTGTCTATGCAAAGTAGATACTTATTTGGGGGAAAACATTACATTTCTTGGTTTAAGCACCAGATTAACCTTCAAAAGCACATACATGTCACTTTTTTCCCCAATTACCTAGCAGACTGTAGTGTCTGGATCACTTGTACTTGGGAAGACCCCAGAGGACACACAACTTATGTGCAACAATTCTGTCTGATACCGGAATGTCTATGCTAAACAATTCAGAGACTCGGCCATCCTTTGTGTACAATCCCTTTAACGCAGTCATTTATAAATGAAAGCAGTCATTTAACACATGCAAAAGGAAATCCTGTGGAGACTACCTTCTCAAAAGTATGTGCGCTTACAAGTCTTTTCTTTTTTTGTGACTAAATGGCTCCACTGAGAGGGAAGAGGGATTACAGCTAAGTAATGTTAATGATCAACAACCTGGAACCCATTTCTTTCTCTAACACATGAAATGGTGTAAAGCTTCAAACATTGAAGAGTACAGGAGCTTGTAAGGATTTGTATGTTTTATGCCGAAGTATTTTGTTTCTCTTCATCTTGCATTGGTATTTTGCATCTGTAGCACTTTGATGAATATGTAATGGATATTAAACATATCTATAAAACTGTTGAGGCAGTGCATGCCAAGTAAAAACAAAATATATACAGAAGGCATAATCAACTCCCTGGTGTATTAAAGTAATGTATTGGTCTATTTCTCCAGGTCTCAACAGATGGAACTCACCACAGGGAGCAAAATTTGAAGAATTAGGTCACAGAAGTAGGTTATCAATGGCAGTGGTATATGAATACTCTGGCCCTGCAAGCTGCCCAGAAGGAAAAAGCACAGGTTGATGTCTGCTTAGAGAGAGGTAGGGAATAACTCCAAATTTGTATATCTGACTCTGTAACTTAGTCATATGGTAGTCAGAAGGCGAGTTTTGCCTTTGGTGGTAATACTTGTTCACAGTTTAAAAAAAAACAAATGCCAAAATTCGTGTCCTCGTAGTAGAATTGAATGGTTTGAAAATACTAACACTGATCCCAAGATCTGTTTTCTTGTTGACTTTGCTTATACTTCAAGCAAGTTAATTTCAGGTAACTCAGTGATATTTTCCCAAACCTTTAACACTAGACAGTGATAAAAGAGTAATCAGTAGTGCACTCCGCTTACTCTTTGTAGAAGCCATTTGCTGACCCATTTCCAGTGGTGCCTGCATTTGCTTGCAACAAGAAAGATACCATCTCTTTCCAGACTGAAGGCGTGGGGCCTGTCCTTGCAGCGATTCGGCATCTGGAACTGCTTTGCAGTTATTTTACAGCAGCCTAAAAATATATTGATACCAAATTGCTGTGGTGTGAACAACATTAAACTAAGGGATGAGGATCAAAGTGAAAAACATTAAGAGATTATTGTTAAAATTGCTAACCCCTAACTCTGGCCCTTTTGTAGTTGTATGAATGATCCTCATTGGTAGCAGTGTCCTGTAAAGTTTAACTTCAACATTGTTGACAATTTTTTAAAGGATTTGGTGAGATTGGTAATACCAAAGAAAATATTTAATCTACACTACTTCATTGATTTGTCATGAGCTTAGAAACAAGAGATGAACATTTCCTATTGAGAGTTGCATATGACTTTGGATGATTAGAGAAAAATCACTATGGAACTGCCTGGATAATACCAGAGAATATCTTGTGACACTCTTTGTATAGGAATGGCAAGGTATGTAAACAAGCACCATCTTTTAATAGATCAAATGCTACACAAACTCTACAACTACCTGAAAGGAGGTTGTAGAGCAGTGGGGGTTGGCCTATTCTCACTAGTAACAAGCAATAGGGCAAGAGCAAATGGCCTCAAGTTACGCCAGGGGAGGTTTAGATTGGATATTAGGAAAAAGTTCCTCACAGAAAGGGTTGTCAAGCATTGGAACAGGCTGCCCAGGGAAGTGGTGGAGTCGCCATCCCTGGAGGAATTTAAAGGACGGGGAGACATGGTGCTTAGGGACATGGTTTAGTGGTGGACTTGGCAGGGGTAGGTTGATGGTTGGACTAGACCTTAAAAGGTTTCTTCCAACGTAGACAATTCTACGATAAAAGAACAGGCATTCCTCCATTCTTCCAGCTGTTTTCCTCTCTCCCCACCAAAGCATGAAAAAGGAATTGTTTGCTTTACTAACGTCTTCTGTGGTCTGATAGAAGTGATTTCTCCCTGTAGGCCTTATCTCAGTATGTAGACCATTATAGATGCAGAAACATAACTAGTTTCTTCCAGAAGTGATAAGAATATGGGCTGGTCCTCAAGGAACTAGACAGTATCTTGTATCTGCTTGATGTATAAAAACTTCCCTCGCAAAAAGCAACAAGAACACAGACTCCTGCAAGGTCTAAGGGAAGATACTGGTAACAGAAACACACAGGACTCTGCTGGAAAGAGACAAGAGGCTAAGTAAGCTAGATAATATGGTTTGGTACAGAGAACTCATAAACAGATGTCAAAGTCTCAGCTGAAATTTGCACAACCAACTTGAATTGTCTAGGCTTGTGCTCCTCATGTGGTAGAAAATAATTTCATCTTAAAGAAAAAAATAATATAAATCTTTGTGAGAAACTCAACAACTTACTCCCCAAAGCACTGCAAGATGCCAGCTGCTTACCTGAGGGAGAGTTTTAGAAATTTAAAATTGTGTTACACAATAACCAGTGGTAAGTTTCTTAATACTTGTATGCTTTACATGTTTATGATTTTACTTGCAACTGTTGCATCTTTCAGTCCTGTCCTAGGGAGGGATCTGAAGTGAGATGTGTCTGTGTTCCCACAGAAATTTTTTTTTTTTTTTGAGAAACTTTTTCATCAAAATTGTTTGTTCTCTCCCATCTCCCTGGTAAGCCTATTTTATTTTTTCAGTTTAGGTTAAAAAGATGTCTAGCCGAGACTCTTGACATCTTCACATATCGATAAATACGGTGTCACTAGCATATAAGTAGCTCAGTAGGAACTTCACCAGTCACCTACATAAATTCCCTTCTCTTTCTTTGCTCCTTTTGAAGCACATCATCATAAGTTCTATCAAACATAGAATCATAGAATGGTTTAGGTTGGAAGGGACCTCGAAGATCATCTAGTTCCAACCCCCCTGCCATGGGCAGGGACACCTCCCACTAGACCAGGTTGCTCAAATCAGGTGTGATAAATGATGTGCTTTATTTTCCCTTTACTGACTCAGGGTAACATTCTACCTACAGGAGATAGTGTATCAGAATACTTGCTGTCACAGAAAATACTGTCCCAGAATGGGTCCCTGAGTGGATGCGATATTCTGTTATAATGTACCTTTCCACGGACTCCAATATTCACGCAGCCAAAATAGCTCCTGGATAAACCAGTGACTGTCATCTCAAGTGGTCCATATGAGCTGCTCACATCAGTGCACTTACCAGGAATTAATTAACTGCAGTTAATGGGCATTGTAATCTCAACAGGTTTTTTTGAGTGAGTTGCAGCTACTCCAGTTTTGGGGTGTGAATCCATTGTCCAACTGGTCTGTTGTGAAGTTTGAACCCAATGTACTAGCTCTGGTCCTTGTCCTGTTGTACTGCCAGTGTATACTGCCAGTGTGTCCTACAGTTCTTGTCCTAAATCGTCACGAAAGGGGGAATGCCTCTCTATCACTGCTTAAGGTCTGAAAAAGCTGTAGATACTGTACTTTGAAAATCTACCATAGAAGAGGACAGAAGCTGTCAAAAAGTACAAGTACAGGAAGGGGATTCTCACTGTGCTGTTTACAATATGGTGACAATTACAACTCACTTTCCAAGTATTTTTGCTTCATAGCTCAGGGTGCTGAACTGAGGGTGCAGTCAGCACCTGTGGCATGCAGGAACCGCTTGCATGTTACAATCGCTAGTCCTGGCAAGGTAAAAAGAAATTGCGGTGATTTTCCCTTGCCCTGCTCTTTT
>NW_009648967.1:96336-112002 GCF_000708025.1 Charadrius vociferus | reverse complement strand
GGCAGCAGCGGGGGCTGCCCAGCGGGGAACCCGCAGCCTTTTCTGTACTCCAGAGCTGTCAGCTCGCTGGTTTGCTTAACTTTCCCAGTTGGAAAAGATGGGGGCTGGCCAGCCTTAGCAGCGGGTTTGGTACGCGGAGGTGCGATACCAGTAGTATGGTAGGGCCGTGTTGGCAGCCTCAAGTCATAAATTCGAGTGTGAGCACGCTGACGGAGTCACAGCCTCTCGGTCTGGCCAGAACCTGGACGTATTTATGGTCTCGTAGCTTTTGATCCTGAGTGTTTGGCATTAAAGAGTACGGTCAAAAGCATGTAGGCATGTATTTTGTCACCCTGTACCAGCAAGGAGTTTGCTGTTCTCGATCCTTCATGCCCTTGTCATGGACTGGCAGAGCAGTTCATCTGCAGTGCCTGAGGACAGGTGTCAGACCGTATGCAGAGAAGTGTTTTGCTCTCGTATGTGCTTGATGAGGGGCTGTCATAGTTCCTTTTTTAAATGTCACTTGCTTTTCAACTCACTCTTAGTTCTCAAAACCTTGTGCAAGTATACAAAGGCAATAAAGAATGCTATCATACTCTGCGTCCAAAAATATATACCTTCATAGCCCAGGTTAAGAAGAAAATGGCAAACATGCTATCTTTCTTGGTGGAAAGCAGAAGTACTTCTCTGTTAGACTAGGGCATCAACTTTATTTTTATCCATGCTGATGTGCTTCCCCTCAAAGGGTTTGCCTGTTTTGCTCTCTTGTCTTCTATTGGCAATAACTCGATACAGCTTTTCTGTAATTTTGATTTGTTTTTTTAAAGGTTTGTTGTTTTTTTTAAAACGGAAGAGAATTAGAAATGAAGCAGCTTGTTTTACAGGAAAGATCTTGAATGTGAAGTGTGATGTTAGCTCTTTTTTAAGTAAGGAGGATTCAGGGCTTCTGTTTATTTCAGTTGAATATATTCATGCTTTCTGTCAGAGAGACACAAGTTGTTGATAATGAAGCATCAGAGTAGTGGATATTTGTGAAAATCTTGGCCTAAGCCAGTAGTCTGAAGTTGCTCAGTAATTCTGCAGTAGAGCAATAGAAAGAAAACAGTGCTTCTCTTCCCTAGTTCACTGTTTTATGAATAAAATGCCTTTTTTTTTTCGCATTAGTTTGTATGAGAAGACAGGGATATTCTAGATTCCCTCCATCATCCAAAGACTAAAGCTGCATAATTCTTTCCATATGAGCTCTGTGATACAGAATATTTTACTTGGGGAGGATGGAAAGGTCTTCAAGGATCTATTTTATTCATGTGACAAATATGTAATATATAATTCTTCATGTTTTAACTTGTAACTCCGTTTTACTTACGCTTACTTTCAACAGCAATTACAATATGCTTCAGAGGTTACGTGCAAGACTGTTCGGTTCATGAATTTAAGAAATGCAGGAACTCTGAATGACACGAGGTAAGTTTTATTTTGAGATATTCATGAAAATATCGTCTTTGCATTTGAAAATAATTTATAGACATGGTGAGACTATCAAACTAATGTAATGTTGATATGATGATGTAAAGGAAAAGTACGGTTTTAGCAAAAAGCATTTTGGGTGAATTTGGGAAGTCACTTAGGAAATAATCCATGCACGTAAATGTAGGTGTCTAGCACTGTTTCACATATATCAGTGTACATGAAATTTCTGCTTGCGCTGAGAGGATGTGACACAGTACCTGTCAGAGACTTCTCCCCTTCTGATGCAGCAGTTGGAGGCCCAATGAAGGATTGTGCAGATGCCTAAAATGGCTCTTACCATTAAGTACCTGAACTGCACCCTGAACCAGTACATGAATCCTGCCTAATCCTAAGCCTTTCCATTCTCCATGCCCTTAGGTGTTCCTGTGGGGTCCCTCACATAAGTGGCATTTCAGTAACTGGCTAGCAAGAAATTTTTTATTTAAATTATGTTCTGTATCTTCCGCTGGCAGCTACTGAGTCACCATAGTTCATAGTAACTGTTTATTGCCATACCCATTGGCAAAAACTGAAATGATTTCACTGAATTGTCTGTTGCTAGAGATACCCGCCTATGCACTCAGTTAAAAGCTGACACTGATACGGATGGCAAAACTTACATGATTTAATTTCATTTGGTTAATTAAATTGATGTAGACTTTGTTCCCACTAACTTTTTCTACTTACCTAAACACGGTAACAAAAGCAGTCTCATAAGGGCTGTAAGCCTTACGTAATGGCTACATGCGTGCTTTGAGACTTTCTGAAGAAGGTATATGTATGCATCCGTTTGTAAGTACACTTTAAATAGCATCTCACTACTGGGCTGCAGTGGTAATTCAGTTGACAAGTCAAATGCTGTATGCAGACGTGGCATGTGATATTTAAGTTTCTAAACTGCTTATAGCTACAGTAAGTTTCTTAGTCAAATGACATATGCTTCTAAACAGCAGATACTTGCTGTATTTGTAGAGTTCAAAACTAAGTAATTCTTGCACAAAGTCCTTTTATGAAAATGCCTTATTTTGAAATCTAACTCTGTCCACTTAGTACACAGGGGTCAGTATATCTGAGGAAAGAAGTACATATTCGTCAGTTAAGAGATCTCTACTACCAAAATTTCAAAATTCTACCTCCATTTATAAGGTGGATTGTTACCTGCATTACCTTAAGAAAAATGACTACTTGGCTTCATATGGTCATTTCATGGTTACCGTTTCCTCCAAGGTCATGGTCTTGGTATGTTTTTATTACAGGGAAAATACTATCTTCCATGTTTTTCCTCCTAATTATGGGCTTGTATATCATTTGTAGCTCTTTAGATGAGACCACTTATGAAAAACTGGCTGAAGAAACCCTGGACTCCTTAGCAGATTTCTTTGAGGACCTGACAGATAAGCCTTTTACCCCAGAAGATTATGATGTCTCTTTAGGGGTATGTTTTAAACATTCTGTTACCTCTAATTATTGTAGATTTTTTTTTTTTCTCTTTGAAGGGGAATTTTAAATTAGTCACCTTAGTGCCAATGCTGAAAATACAATGATTTTTTTACAGCTTTATTGCTAAAATATGCCTGTTTATACTGACTGGAGCGACTGTTCTGGTAAAAAGTGACACATGTTGTTGTATGATTTGAGGATTTAAAATGTTTCGTGTATAGAGAAAGATGTAATATAGAATAATAAATGAGCACAAGAGGAGAGAGAAACCGGTCTGTAAATTTTTCTAAACATGCATAGACCTCTGACATCAGCAGTCGCTTCCCTGCCGGTGAATATTAGTAGAGGCCTACATGGCATGGTACGTGTACATCACATGTAACTGGTAGAGCAGTTTCTTTGATTGCTCTGACTACTGAGAAGCAGCGTTTGTCTTGACCAGGTAGAGTATGTTTATCCTGGCTTTACTGATGACAGCCTGTGGTGGAAAGAAGCCACAAGAGGATGCAGTGTTTGCATAGGTGGTTACAAAAGTGAGACCAGAGCATTACACGTGGAGAAGGCTGCTGTCACAGGAGACACTGGGTGGCTGCTACCCTGATAATTGGAGCCTATAATAGGTCCGCCACTCAAATTCTTTTACAGGATTGACAGACTCAGATTAAAAATGTTTATTCTATTTGTATAGGAAATGTATTAGTTTTATATACAATTCCTGAAGTGGTTTGTATGTTACAGCCCTCTACATGACTTGGAGGACAGTGCAGTTTCTCCCTATGCTGCCATCTGCAACACAAGTCTTTCACTACTGCGTGTTTTTTGAGGTCACATAACTGCTGCTCCCTCTTCACGTCTTACGACAAGGAGGTTGCTTTCTACTAGCCCTGTCAGTTAAGTTTTTATGCTCAGGGACGTTGAAGCAGACGGTTTGGGTGGCACTGTGCAAAACAAAACCCCACCCACGACTCTGTAGTTTTCAGACTTGCTCCTGTGTAATTTTATCATCATAATGTTCATTCTTTATTTTCTATAGCTAGGATAGAAAATATCATATCGTTAGTAGGCATCTGCTATTGCCCTTAGCAAATACTATTTGTTGCTTTCATTAAGTATGTAGTTAATGTTATAGCTAATTGCTTTTCCGATGAAAACCAAAGAATTGTTTAACCATTGCTATTCAGTATGTTTTAGCAGCATATCAGCGCCTATTAGCCTGATTTAAAAAGTTTAGGACTCTTTAAGAGTCCTGATTAGCAAAAAGATTATAATTTACCTCTTTAATATTCTTAGGTGCTTCATTACGTGAAGGTGATGAGGCATCTTATGTCAGAATTTTACCTCCAGCCACTGCAGAGTGGATTGTGTTTGTTGTTGACTCATTGTGAGGCTCAAAAGGAATTATTTTTCATCCATCTTAATTTTTACCAGTGCTCCTTTGTTGCATAGATTGTATGATGACATCATAATACGTTGTCCTTTCTGTTAAGAGCGGAAGGTTAAATAGCCCCAAGTTTACCAAAGCTAATTCCAAACAAACAAGGCTAGTGCTATAGCGAGCCACAAGGTGGCGAACGTAATAAAGGCCTGTTATGCCTATGAATTATGAACTTGATTTCTTCATGCAATTTACATCTTCGTGTCCAGGGAAAAAAATCTCTTTTGAAGAATATTCTTGTTACCAGGAGCTAACAAACATTCATCCAGTAGTACAAAATATATACAGCAGTATTTCTTAAAATATGGTAAAAATATCTTGCAATTTAAGTTCTTAAAAACTCAAGTTGTAATTTCTAGTATTTCTAAAGTATTGTGAAATGTATGGGAAAACGTTTTAAACACAGCATTAGAAGTTAATCTTTATTTAATTTGCAGTGACAGAGCAACAATACTCTCCAACAGCTGACACACAATGTAAGCAATAGTATAAATTTTTTATTAACTCTTTGGAAGCCTATTTACTTATACTGTTTCTGTAGCATACAGCATAACATCATGGTGAATACTTAATATGGCACTAAAGAGCACATAGAAGAATAGTGAAACCTTTATATTGCTGTTCAGGCCTACTCCCCTAGCCTATTGTTATTCTGCTGTATCTCTGCAGATCTAAGACCACTGAGACATAGAAAAGTTTGAATTCTGACAACTAGAGAAGTAGCTTGTTCTTGTCTTTCTCTGCATGAAAACAGTATCCAATTAATGTAACTGGCAGGACAACCTGATAGCAATATTAACCAGGGGAGCCTTCTCTTTTTATTTTATTGATCATAGATATAAATTGCTTAACAAGTACAGAAACAGCATGGAAACTAAGGTAAAAAAAAATCAGACCTTGCGAGTAGTATTTCATGGCTGATGATCCTTGAGATATGTCAGAAACCAGTAACACTGAGTTACTTTGTATGGGAAGGAAGCTCTAAGCTGCTGCCTGTGCTACAGAGTAAGTTTGCAGGTAGTAGGTACTCACAAATTAAAGTATTGTTTTCTCCACAGTAAGTGTTTCATAGAATGATACGGGTTGGAAGGGACTTTGAAGATCATCTAGTTCCAACCCCCCTGCCATGGGCAGGGACACCTCCCACCAGACCAGGTTGCTCCAAGCCCCATCCAACTTGGCCTTGAACACCTCCAGAGATGGGGCCTCCACAACTTCTCTGGGCAACCTGTTTTAGTGCCTTACCACCTTCAAAGTGAAAAATTTCTTCCTAATACCTAATCTAAATCTTCCCTCTTCCAGTTTGAAGCCATTCCCCCTCGTCCTGTCACTACGTGCCCTAGTAAAAAGTCCCTCCCCAGCTCTCCTGTAGGCCCCCTTTAGCTATGGGAAGGCTGCTATAAAGTCTCCCCAGTCTTCTCTTCTCCAGGCTGAACAGCCCCAACTCTCTCAGCCTGTCCTCATAGGAGAGGTGCTCCAGTCCACTGATCATCTTCGTGGCCCTCCTCTGGACCCACTCCAATAGGTCCATGTCTTTCCTGTGTTGGGGCCTCTACAGCTGAAGTGTTTATACATAGCAAATAGACATAGCAATGATAGTAGCTCTAGTGATACCTTCTGTCTAAAGCATGAAGAGTGTGACTCCCTTAAAGAGACTTTATTGTGCTATAGTGCATGAACTATTTGAGAAACTGTAGATTAAATACGATTAACCTATCACCTGAATCATGAAACTGTATTTTGTAGAGATACCCATTTTAATTAGCATAATTCAGATCATCTGTAGGTTAACTCTAGTCCAAGTAGTGTTGTTCTTTTAAAGTTAGGACAGAAATATTTTTGTCAGACTTACGCATGCTTCTCAAATGCACTTGTGAAAACGTCACGCAATTGTGAATCATGTTGTCAGTAAGAAATGTGAGTAAGGAAGAGAAAATAAATGCTCAGTAGGATAATCGTCTAAAGCTGGCATACCTAAAACAAACCAGATCTCATGGAGTTTAGAAGTGGAACATTTTTGAGGTATGATTCAGGATCTAGGCACTTCATCAGAATTATTGGAGAAAGAATAGTATTTACTCACCGTGAAACTGTTAGAGTTACTTAAGAAAAGTTAGGTAAAACTGCATGGCTCAGGAATCTAGCAATGACCCATTAAGCTTGTTGACTTTGAACCACACCAGTTCTGCATTGTTTGTGAATAGAAACGTTGTTATTGGATGATGTTTTAATCCTCGCAAAATGAACTAGCAGTCCTTTCAAGATGACAGGTCAAAGCTCAAGAGTATTATTTAAGTAGTGCCATTAGTGCAAATACACTAAATCAAACTCTGACCAGAATGTTTAAAGTCTAGGTCGGACTCAAAGATGTGCAGGTTGTCCTAGGGGTATTAAAACAAGTTTTTGATACCTAGTAATCATTCTTCCAAGCTATTATTGTTTGGGAAGTAGTTGGGAATGTGATACAGATGTGTAAGTTTCTGTTTATCTACTGTGGATGATGTAATTCTTGTCAAGTAGCAGGATGCATTTTTTTTAATTTCTCGCTTATTTTCTTTGTGTTTTAAGAGTGGAGTTCTAACAGTTAAATTAGGTGGAGACATGGGAACATATGTAATCAATAAGCAAACACCAAACCGACAGATTTGGCTGTCCTCACCCACTAGGTAAGTTATGTATAAGTTAGTTAGTTATGTAATGTCTGCAGACTGGATGGAAATGTACTTCCCCTTTTTTATAGCACAGCACAGACTATATAGTATCATTTTCAGAAGTAGCCCTTTTACTCAGTATATTCTCAAAACATGATATAATCTAAATGTTTGATAATAATTTGGTACAGAGGTTTGAAGCACAGAGCAGTATACTGACATACCTAATTTAATCCAGGAAATGTGTAATACAGAATTTTCATACCCTGTTCCAGTCCAAAACCACTGCCTACAGGAATATAGCCTACTCATAGAAAAAATAAACAGCCATGATTAAAAACAAAACAAAACAAACAAAAGCTTCTGTTGGAAAAAGAGTGATGATGATGTTATGATCTAAACCTCTCTTTGTATTTAAACAGGGTGGCTCCTTCCCCTTTAAGCTTGTGGGATTTCCTGCCTTATATGTTTATGCACTCTCCCACTGGTTGTTTTTGTCAAGCATCTGCACTTTATGGGAGCCTTGGCTAGCTGTTCCCTCTGCCTTCTCTAATGCTGTGTGTTTTGATCCATTCCAGGTTTTCTGGTTGGTTTCAGTGGGGATGGCAGCCAGATATGTGGGAAGATATTGTAGCTGTCTCCCCCCCAAAACTTGTATTCTCTGCCACTACCCTATGGAAAGAACTGAGGGAGTTGGTCAGTGTTACTGGTGGAGGAACCAGCTAGCTGGAAAGTATAAACATTCCCAGTAACTACACAGGCGTACCTCTTGAAGTGTTGTTCAGAAAGAATTTACTGATTGCAAACCTGGGAACGGTTTTGCAGTAGTAGGATTCTGCAATAGGGTTTGTGTTGGGGGCAGAGGAGGAAGCACAATGGAATTTATAATTTTAAGAGAAATAATTTTAAAAGACATAAAATTTACCTAAAGAAAATTCTAACTTTGATTTAGTGTACTTATGTACTGGCTGGTGCACAGCATACTAGGTTAGTAATTTTTTTTCTACTAACTCCTCTCCTATCCCAGAATCCTTTTATTAATTAAATCATTTACTTAACAGGTGCATGACTTGCTAAGGCACAGGCATAGCAAGCTAACAAACTTTTTTGTTTAGACAGATGCAGGCTGTGTGTAGAATTTATTCATTCCATAGATTTTGCAACAAACATAATTTCCAGACCTTGGTTCTGCTTGAGGTGACTATAAGAATTTTGTATCTTTGACACAAAGTTTTCATCTATTTAGGAAAATCAAAATTCAGAGAATTCCTGTCTGTTTGGAGCCAGCTGTAGTTGAGCTAAGATGTACATACTTCACGGAGTTTGTGAAAAAAAGGTTAAACTTTTTTTTTTTGATTACTGCAGTAATGAATAAAATACACAAGGAAAGAGATAAACTTGAAAATTCTCTGACAGTATTTTTCATCATCTGTGATGAAAAAATGACTCACCTACAAACATTAAGTTTTGTGCTTCCTGAACTGGTATTATGGTAAACAGTGGTATTTCCTGAAATACGATGGTGCATGTTCACTTACTTCCTAACTTCTGAAAACCAGCTCAAGCAATTACTATATGATATGGAGTGACGTATTTCTTAAGTGCAATATACTGGGAATTGAAAGAAGCAGATCTTACTGCCAGTGATCACTTGTATCGAATGTTATATTTGGGAAATTTTTACAGTAAATCTAGAATCCTCGGTCTTTAAGAGCATATCCTGAGGGAGACAAATTCTTAAGATGTGAGAGAGAGACATTTTCTTAATTTTTTGGACCTGATTTCTACCATGCATCTATACACCAAAATTAACTTAAACTTGTGTTTGTAAAGCTTTACTTAGTTGACAATCTAAAAAAGGGGGTAAGAGAGTATGTGCAGCCTGTTAGCAGTGTGATTGCAGTAATTGCATGTAGCTCCTTTGACTGAAAGACTTTTCAACCTTACACAGCATCTCTTAATAATACCTTAATGTGATATTTTAATTCTTTTCTCTTATGGTTTAAAAATGTATGCAGACTTGCCATGAGAAATATATTGTTTGTATTTAACTTTGTAGGTATTTTATAGAATTCACAAGATACTGGCTTAAATTATTAATTTAAATGACAAAAAAAAAATCACATTTGTACAGCATTTTGGAGATTCAGAGAACTACAGAGGTGTTTCATATGCTAAATTTATCACTGATACTTACTACGTAACTTTTAAAAACAGTTAAAATAACTTACGCATTTTTTTGTTGTTGTTGATTAAATGGCTTGTCTTAGCCTGATTTTCATGAATGGCTGCATCCCATTCTCTAGGTGTGGGACAGTATAAACATACACTTGCGCTGCAAAGACAAAGGAGTGAGAAATGCATAGTAAAGTAACTGGAGCACATAATTTTGATTCCAAATAGCTACCAGTTCACATACAGCAAGTGAGATTTCAGTGGAAGTGACTTTGATTTGTGTTTGCATTTGTGACTTCTCATAGTTTTCTTAGTGGTTGGAAAGTTCTTCATTTGAATGTTGCGAGTAATTCAGGATATTCAAGGTTCAGATTAGTGTTTATGTTTGTAGAGAACCTGCAGATTGTTCTTGTTTATATATAGGATAGCCTGTTTTCTAGCAGACCTTCTGCGTGGATTGTCTGAGTTCCAAGGCATTTTGTCGTACTAGTTCAAGGATAAGACTGATGGTTTGTCTGTTTATCCCAGGCGACCATTTCATTTCTTTCTCTTTTCTTAGTTTCTGACATTAACGGTAGTGAGTGCCTTTCAGTCATTCTCCTGTTTCAGACGTGGAGAATTGGGTGGATAGAAGGGTCTGGAATGGAACCCACGTGTTCAATTTTTTCTTCTTGATAGGCCTAATGTAGGCCTGAAAAATCAAGCCAACAAGTATATGATAGCACAGAGGAAAATAGCATTTTAAATAGAAATTTCCCACATGCCAATATATTTGCTTTCAGCTGGTAAAGTCTTCTGTTGCTTCTAAAAAGAAAGTGAGAATGATCTGTGTTCTGCTGTGCTTAGAATATCTGCACGACTGCTGCAAGAGCTAATCAATAGCATTAATTCTGCATTATAAAAATATCCCTTGTAATATTTGTGTGCAAGAAAATTACACAGGTGAGGGAAGGAGATAAGGGAACAAATTTGGAAAAATCAGTCCCAAAACCAAGAGCTTGTGTTCGCTGGGAATGACTGATACATCTTGTCACCTTTCAGATATATTTGTTGGATGGCTCAGTGGTTCCTGGCAGATCTGACCTTTTCTGTTCCACTTCCTCAGACTGCCCACCAGTCCTTCTCCACGCTGTCTGTTCCTTTTCCTGCATGTTCTCAGGGGTACATTATAAATTCAGGTTTCCAGCAGCTCCCCATTAATAATCTGTACTTACACGGTGTGTGTTTTGTTTTCTAGTGGGCCCAAACGCTATGACTGGACTGGACGGAATTGGGTGTATTCTCATGACAGAGTATCCCTTCACGAACTACTATCAAAAGAATTTTCAACAGCGTTAAAAACTAAATTGGATTTGTCCTGCTTAATATATTCTGGGAAGGAAGATACTTGATATTCTACCTCATGGAAGTTTAAAGACTTTAACCACAAGCCAAGCCTTTCCTTGGTGTCTGATGTACCTGAGGTTAATTCTGCTGTTGTTTTTCTTGACTTCACTATGTTGTGCAACAAAGATGAAAACAATATATTTTTCTGTAGTGCTCATTCTTTGGGTTTCTGTGTCACTGCTCAAATCTATGTCCATGTAGTACAGGTAGTTGAGGTCACCCTTCCTGTTACTGCATTTCTTACTTTCTTACTGCAGAAGTTGGTCATGACATGTCTGTAAGTCTTGTTTGGATGTAAGGACTGACCCATCTGGTGACTACTCACCAGCGCACAAATGCTAAACTTCTTTTGATGAGATATTCAACCAAACCAAGAAATGCCTGTGAATCGCATTGACGTAAGTTGTGGTACTGTGAATGCATTGGATTAGAATTTGTGGCTATTGCAAGGGAATAATGCATCACAGTCAAACTGAACATGTCATAAACGAAATGACTGTGGCAGGTAGAAAGTTTTCATTTTGTGTAATGCATGCAGTAAGAGTTTATCTCTCAGTATTGCAGAACTTGCTCTTTTCTCCAAATTATAAATTCTGGTTTCTTTCACATCAGGATTTTTTTGGAGCTAAACTTTAAATTACTTAGATTTCTGCATGGCTGTAAGCATCATATGGAACTGGAAAGGCTGGTATGTGATGTTTAAGCTGTGCAGCAGTATCTCTGCAAACATTTCATTCTGTTACTGTGCCATTTCTCTTTCTGTTCCCTTTTGTTCTTCAAAGAGTAAAAAAACATAATTTATTGACTTTTTTTTTCAGTTGAGCAAAATTAAGGTACTCTCACAGTAGCAAAAACTTTGCACTGATTTTGTTCTGCTGCATTTCTTAAGTAAGTGGGCTTAGATTATCCTTGTTCACCATGCTACAACAAGGCTGCCCTTTGTACCGTGTTGATGCAGAAACTTTTGCCTTTTTGCATCTTAGAATTGAGTATGGTACTTAGGCTGATGAAGCTGTCTTTTTCAGGCTGTTAAAAAATGAGAATGAAATAAATTATATACACCGAATCTTAAGCCAAAAAGCTTTAGAAGAAATGGTGAACTGCAAGAAGAACACTTCAACACTTACACTGGTGTATTATTACTACTGGTGGTTTTTAATTGCCTTTAAAATGGAAGCACAAAGTTGTTGACTAATTCTTGAGGAAACAGTTATACCGTACTCTTATAAATAGTTTATCACTGTATTAAAAGATGTTCAGTGCAAACTATTTTTCTTCCTGGTTCCTCTGATGCTTGTGGTTACTTTGGCATGACTCTCTGGCTCGCTAGAATTACTACACATGTGATTCATTTTGTCATTGAAAAACAATAGCTATATAGTATTGTTGCCCGGTATTTGCATTTAAAATACAAACATTGTTACCTGCTATTTCCCACCATTAAATGGAGAGTAGTATTTCACTGGAAGCCGCTCTTGGTTAATTGTGCACACTGTTTGCATGTTTTTCAGTCAAAATAAAAAATACAACAGTTAACTGAAATTTCAACTCTACTGGATGAGGTAAATACAATGACTACTAACTTGTATGAGGACAAGCGTAAAAGATGTTTTGGGTGTTTTTTTTTTTTAAACAAAGGAAAGCTAAAAATAGAACATGTTTTTACTGTTTTGAATTTAGAACACTGAAAATAATTTACAGCATGTGGAAAACTACAGTATTTAGCTCAATCTCCTACTAGTTCATATAGCTATTTAAAGAAATTTGTATGCATGTTAACGACTTGATACTTGAATCAAGGATACTTCCTCCTAGTTCTTCCTTTACCTGATCACATACAGATTGTGTAGTTATTTTTCTGATTGACTTTTCCAAAAATTATTTTCTTAAGTAATTTGCATGCGTCATATTCACTAACATGCATCTGATTCATATTTGAAAGGTTCTGTCTCCATTCCCTTGTGTCTCACGCAAATGTTTATACCAAAATCAAGTTGCATATAGAATTCTTCATTCATTAGTTAAAGGTGCAATTTCAGGCTATGATGATAAAGACCACAGACATGTGTGTGTTGTTTTGAATTCTTTGTGTTTCTTAGAGGAACACTTACTGGAAAGATTCTGTTCAAAATTTGGCCAATCGGGGAGAATTTTTTAAGAGCACTTAAGCTTTCACATTTGACATGCCTTGCCCTTCATCCATAATGCTACTGCTATTTATGCAAACAATTTCCTGGTTTTATGTATCTGAGTAACAAATGGGTTTAATCTAACTCATGAAGATAAGGAGTGTCAGCAAGTTAGAATGAGTTTTATCTTGGTGTACAAAATGAATCATAGGACGTGACTCACTTTTTGCTCTCATACTTACATATAATTGTAAGTAAGGGCAAGGACTTGGTCAGCCATCATGCTCGTACAGCGGAGACACAGGACGAGCTCTCATCCTAACGTCAGACTTTGCATATCGCCCCCAAAAAAGTAACTCGTCTGTACTATTTTGTACTTCCGTAACTTCCTTGAATAAGCAGATTGTTCTATGGTTACACACCTGATACCATGTCAACAGTTCTCTTGCTTCATCTCTCCCAAAACAAATAGCTGAAGGAAAATCGTTTGATATATGCTACAGACAGTATCGATAAGAACAGCATTTTTCCCACAGGACCGTTGCTCCATCTTCAGTGAAGGGAAACACACAGAGTACTTTTGAAAGATGAGTGTTGGCATTGGTAGCTGTACTGGAGGCTCAGACTCAGCAGAGAAAGTGGGGTGTATTGAGTTTTTTAGGTATGTCAGAGTTTTCGCCAATAGCTAATCACTCTTTCTGGTGACTGTTGTATTTTTTCTGCTTCTGGCCTACAGTCTGAAAGTCCCAGCTCGTCTAACCTTGCTAAAATTCATTGTTTCCTGTGTGCCAGTGGGTTCTTTGGGAGTCTGGATTGGTTCATGTAGTTAAGCTAAGCTTCCAGCAACTGCTCGCAGTCCATATTGGTCACAAAATACTACATTTGTCTGACAGGAGTTATGTGCCTAAATGCTTGCCTGGTGTTTGTTGGTTGGTTTTCTTTTGGACTTGTGATAATTTTTAAGAAATGTTACCTCTTCCCTGCAAGACTGTTCCATGTGATAAAATCATCCCATCTTATTTCCTTAGAATTCCCAAAGTCTTTCAGCAGCTTCAGTAAATGGGATAAAGACCTGTCCTGAAGAGGTGGTAGCCAAATAAGGGAAGGGGGATTCGCAGGGAGGTGTGTGTTTGGTAACTTTCAGGTCCTGGTTAATGGTTGAACTCTGTGATTCTGCTAACCAGCGCTGGAATGTGTGGGAGTACTGGGAAGGAAGGCGGAGGCTTGCCAAAATACCTGGAAGAACATTCAAAATAGAAAAGGAAGCATGGGAGGGGCAGAAGCAAAGGCTATCAGGAAGAGATTAACTTTGCCCAACGGCTGATGTTGTTGGCAGGGCAAGGAAGGACTAGGGGCAAGCTGCATCATGTTGTGGCCCCTTAGGGGACGGTATTTTAAATTTACTGCACACCACTATTTATAACTGTAACCAATCAAACATGTTCCAGTGTGTTTTGCTGTTGAGATTTAATTCTTTTTTTTTAAATTCCTGTTTAAAGGTAAGAAGAAGTTGTTTGGAATTACATCCCCCTCTGTCCCAAATTGTCTTTTCTGTAAACTGTACTGTTGGCAATTGTAGAACAAAGGCAAGATTCATGAGCTCTACCAAAGGAGATGGCCAGCAAAGGCCATTTCGCTGGGGGTAGAATAAACAGTGCTATGACCAAGTAAACTTTTTTAAACACCGATTAGTTACAAACTTTTTTTGGAGTTCAGGTTAAGGAAAGACAGACAAGCTTAGATAAGGAAACAATAGATGTTTAAAACAAGCCATATAACATTGTTGCTGCCCTCTTCAATTTGCTGAATTGTTTTAAAAATTGTTTGTGTCATGGTAATTATGCTAAGTGATCAGTATTACAATGAGTAATTTTGTAAGCATTGTCAGTTTCTAGATGTAGGCTCTTCTGCTAGCCATCAATGTTCCCTACTGTTCTAAAAAAAAAAAAAAAAGCCAACTAATAATAAAATGAATAAATATGACAATAGTATTACTCCTTTTCCTTTTCACAGCATTTTAGAACCATTAACCAAGCATGGTAAGGCCACTATTACAACAGCAGCTTCAGAAAAAAGGAAAACATTTAGAGAACAGATGAAGTTTCTAAACATTCATTAGGGGAACAGACACCCAGCACAGTGTAAACCAAATAATCTGACACATACCTGGAAGTAAGACTAAATTTCCACTCCTCATGCCTTGATTCTGCCTGAATGCAATATTGTACTACGTGCTGATCGCTGAGCCTGTCTATAGCCGACAGAAAACGTCCAGTTACTGAAGTAGTCCTTTTTTACCCCCTCAGTTTTGCTGTTTGGGGCTTTCAGGCGGCAACAGCCACTCGAAAACTACTGTATGCACATGCATGTTAATTATTAACTACCACTACAAGCAGGCGTTTTCAGTACAGCGTCTGAATGCAGTTTCATATTTGCTGTCAATAAAATAGGCTCTTTCGGTGCCTCCTTCCAAAGTCCAGCACCCTCATGAAGAACACCGTTTGCCTTCCTTATCTTAATTTCTGTATGAGCCATACTGCACAAACATCTGCACCTCACGAAGAAGAAACCAATCTGAATTGGGAATGCTGTGGGAATCTAGTATATTTTAGCATCTGCTGAAAACCCGCCTGCCCTTTCTCACCAGCAACTCACAGCAAACCAGAACACTTGTAAGTATATTTTTGTTTCACGGGTCTGATCGTGGGGGAGCGTACCGCTTAGTTTTAGAGGGGCTTGGATGGGGTTTAACCGCCCGGGAGAGCAGATAAGGAATTCTTGGTGACATACGGTGCTGCACAACGCAGAAGAAACACGACTCCCAAGAATCCCGTCGGGGCTGTTTGGCCCTTCTTCCCCCGTCTCGTTTCGGCTGCAGGACCAGCAGTGATGCGGGGAAGCTGATACCTGCGGAGTGCCAGCCTGAAGCGCGGTTCCCTTTGGGGCAGTCAAGGATTCGGGG
>NW_009648967.1:74152-94185 GCF_000708025.1 Charadrius vociferus | reverse complement strand
TTCCCCCCGGGCAGGCGCGCACCCCCGGCGGTGCGGGCTCGGGCGGCCTTTGTTACACACGGAATTCCTGAAATCTTTATGTTGGCACATCCCGAGTGGATTCCAGCCGTGCCTGGGGCTCTGGCTAACTGGGTCAGGGGAAGTTTCAAGTTAACAGGGAGCTGTAAAACAAAGGACGAGGCCGTTCCAGCAGCCGGACGCTGGACGGCCCGCTGGGAGTGCCTCGGCGTCGGCCTCCTTTGCCGTGCTGCAGCCACAGGTACACCGGATTTGCACCGTGGAGCGCCGGGGCTGACCTGCCAGCGGCATGCGATTGCTTTGTTAGAGAACTCTGCCCTTACCTTCCCCCTGCTTGAAACCTGCTTCCTCTGCGTGTTTTTCCAGGAGGAAACAGTACGCGCTGTCTGAACGTACGTGTGAAGGAGTCCTGTACTCATCTTTCAGATTGGTTATCTGAGAACTTTTTGTACCTCCGACGTGGCTTTCTAATGGTCACTCGCTTAAAACAGCTGGAATCTCTGAATAAACCTGCTCCCTAGTTGCGATTTCTGAACTGGTGTCGAATCCAGCAGCTGGGACAGTGTCTGGAAGCTCACAGCCCCACAAGCTGTGCTCCAGCAGAGGCCACCAAAAGTCTGCTTTGTTCTAACGTTG
Organism: Charadrius vociferus; assembly: GCF_000708025.1. Lineage (NCBI taxonomy): Eukaryota > Metazoa > Chordata > Aves > Charadriiformes > Charadriidae > Charadrius > Charadrius vociferus. The sequence goes on along the minus strand of NW_009648967.1, from coordinate 93,531 downwards.
GATGCGATTATCAAGGTGGTATGGTTTGAACCAAATTAAAATTACTTTTCTTTTGCTCAGCAAAGTTTTATTTCAGAGGTTTAGGGCTGTGATTCACCTGTGGTTCAGAGAAAAGAAAATAAACCCAAATGTGGGCTATGACTGATAAAATTGCTTCTTTTGTTTCTGAAGCATTCATAGACTAAGGATCCATCTGTAAGCTCTTCTAAGCAGTGACCCTGGTCAGGAACCATGATATGTACATGGCAAGGATGAGGTACTGGAAAGCATAGGAAGTTTGTTTCTGTAAATTGATACTCGTTGATGGATCGTGAGGCTGCTTGAAGAGACTTTGAAGTGCTTTGCACGTAGTAAGCATGTGTGTGCCATTTAGACACGGTTAGTAAGATTTATACTTAGTATAACCTAGTGCTTTTGAGGGATTTCATCAGGCTTCAGAGGAACCTTTCTGCATGTATTTGACTTTTAGGTGAGTTTACTGTTATAATTGCTTCCAGACTGTTATATGCAAACATATTCTTATGCACTAAACACCGCATTCAGGTAGCGGTAGCAACTCCTCTTCCTTTTGTAAAAGGAAGGCACTATGGATTGAAGAAACTGCGTCTAACTTTAATTGCTTTCTGCATTGCCCTGTATCACAGTATCAGTAACTGCTGCTGCGCTCACTGCCACTACATTGGGTTTTTATGAGACTAAAGATGAGTATTAAGAATTATGCAGTGGGGTTAGGATGATCCCAATACTTTGCATGAACTATAATCTCAACAGAGCTCTTCAGAATGAAGCATCGAAGTAATTAAGTGTCTGATACTTTTTTGATTGCTTAATCCTCCCTTTCCTGGTTTAGTGTCTTCTAAGGACAAACCAGGAAATCTTTCTTAGTGATTAAAATAATGTTTAGACACTGACATGGTTCACAAAATGGGATGTGTTGTACCTTTATCAAACCCAGATGCTTAAAAGCATCAGAAAGTTCCTGGACCATAGTAATACTCAACTGGGAACTGGCCTAATATTCCAGGACTACTTCAAAGCTGCTTTTAACTTAGAACAAATTTAGATGATAGCATTTGTGTGTGTGTGTGTGTGTTTTAACAGTTACCAGCATTGTCTGTCTCCAGAACTTCCTTGTAGGGTAAAGGAAATCTCGTTACAAGCCTGTTCTCTTTTTAATTGCTGAAATAACAGTATTTGCATTCTCAAGGACAGTGTAACTTCTGTCATGCCTTGGCTGCACTGGTTTCGTCCTACTGTAGTAATCCTGGAACCAGTCATTCTAGTAACAGGGGAAAGAAAGTACTGACATGGTGTACTGCTACAGTTTGTTGCAGTTAGAGATTTTCAAGTCCAGTTTATATTCAGACAGATGTGAACTTACTCATTGGTGGGAAAAAATGAATTTATTAAATCTAACAGTTGATCCTTGATTTCAGCTGCATAAGGCCTGCCTGTGAATCTTAATCCCAAATTGCAGTGAATTTCTGTGAACTTTAGAAGACTCCTCAAAAATGAGACAATCTATTTGTCAAACAAACATTTATGGCAATAAGAATACAGGGTATAATTTTTAGGCCTGTCTTCTAACATATGGATCTTGCCATAGCGAAGAATGTTTGCAAATGGTGAGTTGCATACAAAGATTACAGCACCAAAGTATGACCGGTTTTGCATGGCCATGCTGACATATGCACACCACTGCATGTTGTCTTTCACAGTTAAAGGTTTGGTTTCGGTCCCATGGCCCAAGTAAGTACTTCACGTTGTTTGGGAATCCCCAGAGAAGTACTTGGGTTTAATTTCTACATAGATTTCTCTCCCATATGCTTTTATCAAAATAGAGCCATTCAACCGGGGGGGGGGTACTTTTCTCAGTTATCTGAACCTATCCTGTTCCTCAGAAAGAGCAGCACTTTGTTAGATCCTTATGTCTCTTCCCTGGTAAAGTGTCCCTTACTTCTTGTCTCTGGAGTCTTTGGAGCCTTCTGTTGCCCTTTAATGGTATTTTTTACCAGTACTAGGGTTATCCTAGTCCCTAGTCCTACTTCAAAAAGTTTTGTTTTCATTTGTTGGTTTTTTTTAATAGGTAAATTGCGATTTAGAACTTGCTGCAATTTTGTTTCTTTTTAACCAAGCAAAGCCTGCATTTAATAGTAGAGGGCTGAGGTTATTTTTTTACTTAAGTATCACGTAACTAACACAGGTACTGACTGCAGTATGGGAATTAAACAGCTTCATGCAGCAGTGAAGACCACTCCAGGTCTTTTCACAACTTAAACTATTTGAAAACTATCTTTTTCAGTTGTTTTGTTATTGTTGTTGTTTTCTTTTTTTTCTTTTAAATCAGATAATTGCTTTTTGAAAGCGCGTGTTGCTAGGGAATATTGTAGATTTCTGTGTCAAATGAGAATGCCGACTGTGGCAACTCCTTTTTGTCCAGTGTTAGGTGACCCTTGCAGTTGAGAATGTATTTGGGATGTTTATGATTCAAGCCTAGTAATGATGGAGTGAGCTGTGGGAGCTCTAGTCTCATATCTTGTATGGCATCTACCCTGGTGTGTATTCATCAGCTGCAGGCTTTGTTTTTAGGAAACACGAGCTACCCAAGTCTTCCTGAATTTAGGTCAGCATTGCCATTGTGTATCTTGAGTGTCAGAACCTCAGATAACCATGGTTCCTAACCTAGGAAGAAACTAAAACTCGTTAGTGCTGTATTTTCACTTGAAAATGTGACAATGACAGACAAAAGTATCGTGTAATGCAATATTAGGGCCAGTAAGAAGTGTGCAAGGCAAAATATAAATCCCCTTTTGTTCTGATTTTTTTCCCAGTGCTTGCTCCCTTTTTGTGCTGTTGTCTTTGCGTCTGTTTTGCACCAGCAATCCAGAACTGCTTTTGAGAAACTTCTTTTTATTTCTTAAAGGTATGCAGATTATCTTGGATATGATCTGTATACAAGTGAAATGTCAGATTTAGGATGCGGAGTTAGGTGTGGGTATGTTTTCATTAAGCTAGGCATGAGTTCAGATGTTTTGGACTACTTTTGAGCCAATCTGAGGAAAAATCCATAATACCTCTTCCAAAAGCATTTTGTTGTCATTACTCTGTCATAACAGACTAATTCTTTAACATCAGCCTGCATTGTATTGATAAACTGAGCCTGAACTCAACAACGTTCAGCTTGATCTACATCAAGGTTTCACATATTTGTTCAAGCTATGTGTTACTTGCTTTGCCCCTGTTAGTTGTTTTGTTTGTTTGTTTGTTGTGTGGGGTTTTTTTTGGGGGGTAGGGTGGGGTGGTTTTGTTTGGGTGGTTTGTTGGGGGTTTTTTTGAGACATTAGAGGAAACCACTACATCTTTCCTGCATGTGACTGTTAACAGCAAGGCTGGCTGTAGTCTGGCTTGCTCTCTCTGTGCTAACATCTGCTTCATCATCTAGCTCTGCTTAATAGACAGCAGATTTGACTGCTGGTGTCTCTAGCCTCCTTAGCACAACTTTGTATAAGCTGATTCTGTGAATCTCCAGAAACATATGGACTGTTCAGGAAAGGGGTGATTTCTAAGGAGGGGCCAAAACCAACTGCAATCAGTGAAGCTGTGTGAAAGGAGTTTTTAGGTCCTGCTTTTCTCTTTCTATGAAACCATTCCCACCCCCAGTCAGTCTTATCTTTGATGCTCCTGTGCCTCAAGATTGTTTCAACAGATCAAGCTTTACAGATGCATTGATTGTTTTTTTCAAGCTATTTCTTAGCTATATGGTTCAAACAAAACACATGGGTGTTCTGGAAGTCAACAATTGCCTGTGGTAGATATTCTTGTCACCCGAGAAAAAGCATGTAGGAAAAGACCTTTGTTTCTTTGCTGCCTGCATGAGAGAATTCTTTGGTCTGTAGGTGTTACAAGAATTTTTGTTGAGCGATGGGAAAGAAAAGAATTTCGCCTCTTTCCAAAGATGGAAAGTAATTTGTGGCTACGTTGGGCAATGTTTTTCTCCTTTGTAGTTAGGTCTGAAGTGACTGAGGGTGTGATCATGCTTCTGTCATCAGTTTTTACATGAAGTATGCTCTACATCTAATTAAGGGAGTGTGACTCTGTTTTCATCTGTCAAGGATTAGAGCAAAAGGAAATTTTCGCTTTGATGTCATAAATCTTTCTTTAATGCAAAAAAGGGCTTCTGTCATTCTGAGTCTACAGTGTGAATGTAAGAAAACTTCCCGACTGCTTTTGCAAAAGTGATCTGTAGAATTTCAGCCAGCTTAAAATCACTGCCCCAAGACTTAAACTTTCCCCCCCTCCTCTGTTTCAGCTAAGGAAGCACAGAAAAGAGTAGGGGACTTTGGAACAGGTAAACAAAAGTTGACAGTTTTCACGGAGTCCTGTTTCCTGTATAGCCAGTGTAGCTTGGTAAGGCTTCTGCTCCAAGCCTTTTAGTACATTGCCACAATGCAACATATCAGTTTGATAGAAATGTATGTTACGGGATTTTCTTTGTTTTGTAGACTGATTACTAATTAATGTGAGAGATCTGTAAGAAAAGTTTGGCAGAGAATGCAAATACAGTGAATAAGCAAAGAATCTTTTTAGCTGAACTGTGAGGCGGTTTCTTGCTGTTATCTTTTTGGATATGGGTGAGGAAAATGAGTTCCTGAAGTTGACACAAATATTTTTCTTAACAGCTTAATTCTTAGATTATGTTTGTTCACTTGTGTGTTCCCAGTTAGGAAAATTGCGCTGTGTTCTTTCCAATAAAACTTGGTGTTCGTTCTTCCTGAAAAAAATACAAAGCCAGAAGAAGGGGAGTGGATGATAACTACCCGACAGGAAACAATGGATGAAAGTATGTTTTAGACCTTTTGTTTGCTCTGCAAAAGCCATCTTTCACTAACAATGGGTTTGCTAGCAGCTTTGAGTTTCTGTTTTCAACTAAAGTTGAAGGAAGCTGATAAACTGTGGATCAGTCTTACTCCCTCTAGGTACCTGAAGATTTCATGAACCATTTAGCCAAAAGCAGTACTTGGGAGTAACTTGTGCTTATTGCCCGAGATGGCTTCTCTGTGTATAAGGCTACTTGTGGAGCATCTATTCTAGTCAGAATTCATTGGCTTTGCCCAAAGAGACAAAAGATGGACCAGAGCTGCGCTAGATTTTTTTTTAGACATAGGACTCTAGCTTTGAAAAGTACTTTGGGGAATTTTTTTTATAAGAGCTTTTTCTTAGATCTATAAGGAGAAAATTTAGGGTTAAAAAAAAAAAGTGTTAAGGGTGGGACAGAAAGAAGTACCAAAACTTCGTAGGAGAAATTGTGGTAATACTGATGTTGCTAACAAAACTGACTTTGAGGAAAGACTGGATTTTATCAAAATGTTTCTGTGTTTAAGTAAAATTTAATGTGGTCAAGGACTACTACAGTCAGAAGGTTCTTAAATACTGCCGTGGTCAAAGAACTGCCCACTTCTTATCTTGTCTTTTCCTAGTCTGTACTGCCTTTGCAGTAGAGCTGCCAAAGTTCTCAGAAGTCAGGATGAGTGCATGATGATGAGTTAATGACGTTAGCCGTGCTTGCAGACTTCTAGTAGTACTTTGCTTTCCTAAGCTTTTTAATACTTTGTGCACAGGTGTTTGAAGTTGTAGTTAAGACCTGGAGAAGTAATTCTTTGCTTAATTTCCCGTGTTTTCAATATATTAATCAATTTTCTTAATACATCACACATTTTCAGACTGCATGTTCCTTACATGTCAGTATGCAACTAGGAAGGTGAAAACTAAATTCTTCCCTCTTACAGTTGTTTGTAGTGGTTCTCCTTGAATCTAGAAAATGCTTGTTTTTTCTTTTGCTCTCCTAAGATCCATCCCACAGATTACTATTTGGTAATAATTTGAGAGAGTTCAGTATGTGCATGTGTTAACATAACCTACACATTTGGCTGAATATTAAACACCAAATACAGGTAACACAGGATTGTAAGTAATACAGGACCTGGCAATGGTTACACAAATCTTGTTAAGAGCTGAATATCTTACAGTGTAAGTAATGAAAACTTGTGGTTTTCATTTTAGCAGTTTCTAAATAAGTAGCATGCAATACAAAGTCATCCCAACAGAAATATAGCCATGTCTCGTAATACTACGTAATAACTAAAATGTACAGTTTACAGCAGGAGTTGTGGCTGAAGTCTTAAGTCTTCGCATCCCATCCACCCACTTTACATTTTGATCTATATTACTGCATAAGTACATAATATTTATATAATACTTATATATAAAGACATTCATATCTTACTGTCTTAGTATCTAAGTAGCATTACAACAACATTTCCTTAGTTGGTAGTTTTGCAATCAAGTACATCTCTCTTAATCCTGCAATTTGACATTGCTGCAGCATTTCCAAAATGTCACTGTTCCTTCAACAGGTACATCTGTCTCCACCTTTGTAGTTAGCACCTGAGGTCTTTGGCATGCACACTTACCTCATGGCTAGAACAATTCTGGCATGGAAAGTGGCTTCTGGCATTTCGTGAGGCACATCTGAACGACTAGTAGATATCATAATGAGAGTCTTTAGCTTGCTTAATTCTGTACAAGTCATGTAAGGAAATGTTTCTCCATACCTTTTCTGAACAGATCAGATAAATCCCTTGTAACGCTTTCAATGTACGGAGCTTTCTGGTCCTGAGAAGAAAAGTTGAAGCAATAGCTATTTTTGTCTGTCACAGTGTCTAGAACAGTCTGAAGTTTTCTGTGCCCATCTCTCTTATTCCCTGGATGGATTTGACAGAGAAGTTACCTAGTGCTCCATTAGTACTTGAAAGATTATAGACAGCAGAGATTTAGCAAAGGATTAGTCAATTGGAGAGTGTGCATTATCCGGCCAGGCTTAGAACCGTGATTGTCTCTTCAATCATTTTCATTAGTGTCTTATTCAAAGATCGAATTATGTAACAATGACGTTTCAGGGGAATCTGGTAGGAGTTTTTCTTTGGATTCTCTCTCCTGCTAACTCTCCAAGCCTGGGAGAGGGGAAAAAGTATTATTTTTGTGCTTCAAACTTGCAGCATGTTTTGAAAAGCAGCAGTTCAGATAAGTGAAGAGGCATGACTTCAGTTGCAGCATCTGCATTTGGATGATAACTCGGTGTGGTGGAACTCTTGAGAGAGGCAGGATGCGGTACAAGAAATATATAACTATTTTAGAAGCAGCAATAGGTATTACTCCCCTTAACAAGAGGGAGCTGCTTCCTGAGGGTAGACATGCAAATCTGTGGCAACATCCAGGGTAAGTGTTAAAAAGCAATTGGTGAGTAACTGTGGGAAAACCTGTGCTCACCTTGAATCATGCAATTTTAAAACTTGTTATCAGGAAAGAGGAGAGTCATCTGTAAAACAGGTAATCTTTTTTTTTTTGTATCATCGAAATAGTGTATCTTCTGCAGTTGTAGTTAAACTTTGTGGTTTCATTAGAGATTTCTGTGTATTTCTTGTCCTTGGCTAGTAGAGTAAGTAGGAGGTGTTATTTCTAAATCAGGAGTTTGCTGAAGAACAGAAAGGATGAACAGGTGTATACTCATCAGAATGAAAATGCAATTATTGTTTTGTGTTTATTGCTTACTACTAACCTGATGCGTGTGTGTCTGCATTCCCCCTCTCCCACATTTAAAAACATACCTATTTTAATTTTATCTGTGAGAGAACCAGCAGCTTCTAAAGGTGGAAGAGAAAAACACTTTGTGTGTGCAACTTTCCTTCTCTGCTACGAAGTAAGAGTTCATCATACTTAAGAATACTGTTTCCCCGAAGGAAAGTTTTAGTTATTAAAAGAGAAGTCAATTAAAGCTATTAATGTTCAAAATGTGAAATACTGAGCATTCTGGTTTTGTTAAAAACAATCCGGAATGCTTTCTTGTACCACCCAGCTTGAGTATTAGGCTTCAGAAAATTCTTTCTGTTCATAACTGCTTCCCTCAAAAACTTACACTGTAGGGGAATTACTGGTTCTCTCCCACCTTCCCCTATGAGAGTAGCATCAATGGATGTGTGTCTTCACAGTCCTTCTAGTCTCTCCTATTGTTGTTACACATCAGAATGCTGTCGCCTTCTTTCAGACATTGCAGAGGAGTGCCAAATGTGAGAGGCTTTTGTTCAAGAGATATTAATGTGTTTCTGCTGGTTTGGAATAGTTTTGTGTAAGCAAGACTTCAAAGAAAAGCTTGGAGTAAAACTGTGGCTGTTTGGCTATGACTAAACTCAGACTTGTCCTGTAATTTTTCCATAAGAGCACTTCCTGTAATGGTGGTAGCAACAGTAAAAGCAATTAAAATACAGTGCACCATGTGATTTCTTTTTTTTTTTTTTTTCAAAATCACAAAAACTAGTCTAGAAAACATGCTGATGCCAACAGTTTCCAGTCTGTTATCAACACAAGTATTCTTCAAGTTGTTAAGTTTCTGGTATCACGTTAATGAGTGCTTGTGGGGCTTTTTGTTAAAAATTTGCCCATTAAAAGGAGTTCTTAGTACAATGTATTTGGTCACAGGACAGTAGAGTGTCCTAGACTGTAACTTCCTTTGATTGTTTCATGTAAGTTATCTACATGCCAATCTCATTCGATTTGGCAGCCACTCTTTACATGTCGTTAAAAACAGTACATGATTGCTCTTGATACTTTGAGGAGCTGCTTGGAAAGTAAAGCTGCATTCTTGCAAAAATTCCTCTTTGTTTTCAAGTAGGTTGGTTTGGCCAGAGTCACAGCTTGAAACAAGCCATCTAAAAATGAAAGTTGCTAACTTTAGTATCCATTATTTTTTGTTTTGTAACTGGGACCACTTGGCTTTCATCTGCTACTAAGCGTTAGTCAGTATCAAAGTGCAAAAGACACTACCCTGTTAACATTTGGTTTTATTTCCAGCATTCTTAATCGGGCATCGCCCTTTCAGGGAGAGGTTTAGTTGATGTGATTGTTGTACACACTTTGAATTCCAAACTGGTCAAGATGTATTTGGATTAGGTTTGGATTTGCCATTCCAACAGTTTTCACAAAAGCAGAAAAGCTGTTGTCATTGGACTGTAATATTTATATTTTCATTAAAACTTTCAGGGAACTAAAGGTTGGTAACCATCAATTGTGGCAAAGTGAACTGTGAGTTGAAGAAAAAAGTGCTGTTCTTTTTGTAGCTGCAGACTGCTTATTCTATTCAACTGGAATAAACAAATTAATAACTCAATTTTGTAATATTAGCTTATCACTCAACTTCTAGAGGTACTCTGTCATGTTCATATAAAAAAGGTGTTTTAAAAGTGCATGTGTGCATAGGAAAACATAATGAGATGGTTTCCAAAACCTAATACTGAATATAGGATATAGAGGTCCTCATCTGTCATCTCCTCACTGCACAATTTCAGGTGCATGCTTAACTCAAATACCTCCTTTATGTCTCTTAATCATCTCCTGAAATAAAAAATAGCATTAGAGTGTGATGCCAACTCCAGTGCCATCACTTGAAAGTTGTGAAAATCCTGATTAAAAACTGAGAATAAGGTGAAGAAAAAAAAACACGGGGAGGGCACATACATTATTTTGCTAAGGCATTGATTTTCATTTCCATATTAAAAGCATTACCAAGTATGTTGGTTTACCTCCATTTTTGCTTGGAATACTGATGTGACTTTTGTGACATATCGATTTTTATTACTTTTGGCATCTTCACACAGAGGCAAAATTATTACAGCAGTGGTAGTTTGGGTTTAGCTTTCCTGCATCCTCCAGAATAGTATTCTGGGCACAGCCTGGAACAATAAAGCTAATGTTTGTTCGTAATGCACAGCATAGCTCTTGCTGCTTTTTGGTGATAGTGGAAACTCACATTAAACATCCTTTCGTTCTATGACTTCCAAAATCATGTCTTGATTTAAAACAGTAGTTTTTTACTTTTAGAAAAATGCTTTTATACTGGAAGAATCGACAGAGAGGGAAAAGGACCTTGTAGTTTCACAGCGTGATATCTGGCAGGTGCTTGCATTTTTGAAGTCTTTACAAAGTTTATTTGGGACCAAATGTATTTTTTAAAATATCATAGAAGTTTTAGGTTTGCTTTTTTTTAACCTGGGACCTCATTATGATGGTGCTAGGAAAGAATTAGATATCACACACAAGACGCATCAATAAAATGTAGGATAGATAATAGGGGAAGTTCTGCGGAATTCATAGAATCATAGCATGGTTAGAGTTGGAAGGGATCTTCAAGATTATCCAGTTCCAACCCCCCTGCCATGGGCAGGGACACCTTCCACTAGACTAGGTTGCTCAAAGCCCCATCCAGCCTGGCCTTGAACACCTCCAGGGATGGGGCATCCACAGCTTCTCTGGGCAACCTGTTCCAGTGTCTTACCACCCCCAGGGCAAAGAATTTCTTCCTGGTATCTAATCTAAATCTACCCTCTTTCAGTTTGAAGCCATTACCCCTGGTCCTATGGCTACACTCTCTGATAAAAGGGCCACTCCCCATCTTCCCTGTAGGCCCCCTTGAGTTACTGGAACGCTGCTATAAGATCTCCCTGGAGCCTTCTCCAGGCTGAATAGCCTCAACTCTCTCAGCCTGATCTTTTTTCAGTATTTCTTTGTATGGAGTATTAATCAGAATTAAAAAAAAATAAATAAAAAAACCACACAAACCCAAACCTGTTACAAGTATGGATAAGATTCTCTTCTGGGGAAGTCTGGCTGTATTCTTCTTTGAAGATGGAACACTTCGGAAAGATGCTCTTTGAGAGGAATTAAGATGATCAAGATGTGGATTGGTTTTCTTTTAAAAAAAAAAAAATACAACCAACAAACCCTAACCACTGGCTTCTGTTTCTATTTCTGTCAAAAGTTCCTGCTTCATTATAGTTAAACCATTCATTTTCTGCTTCCCTACATTCACAGGGTAATCAGGGGGTAGGAGGAGGAGTGGGGGAGGGGAGAAGCCCTCTGACAGGGATGTTGAATAGAAGCTAACACGCTGCCACTGCAGGAGAGGAGTAGCTGAGGCCTTTTGAGCAGCGCAAGGAGTAGAAAATGACATTGGGAATTGTTTCTTATCTATCTTTCTCCAACTGGAGTTGTTAAGTTACCGATTGAAATCACTGGAGCGCATGTATCTGATTGTTATTACTGAGATTATGTTAAAGATCAGTACTCTCAGTAGCTTAAATTTGTACAGTCTCGTGCAAACTAAGCTATCAGACAAAGACTAAATTAAAACAAAAAGCCCAAATGCCTTGTGGAGAGGACCAGTGCAACAGAGGGAATATAAGCACGCTTTCTATCTGTACCCTATTTAGTTAGCAAAAATGCATTGTTGCCTTATGTACAGGCTGGCATGGATGCCTGATGAGGGACAGCACTTGACGTGAAGTTTGCGCTGTTGCTGCAACTGTGAATGTTGCTGAGTTTCTCCTTTGTTCAAGCACTGTTTCCACTCCACTTCCAGGGAAGCTAAAGCATGCCAAACTAACGAGGGAATGTATTTTATATTCTGTTTATCTCTAGGACTTCAGTGTCCCAGGCTTCATAGTCACTTTTCTGTGATTATACATGACTTAAATGAAACTTTGTTTTCCAGGGAGCAAACTACTGCACTGCCATCTCCTTGTGAGTGGGACTGGGAGCACAGATATACATCAAGCCCAAAGCATCTCACAGCAAGTAGACAGAGACACTCAAAAGTCATCATTCCTCACAAGGTACTTGTCAAGTTGCAACAGTTAGAATGGCCATTAGTGTAAAATGACAGATTCATGTCATGTGCTAGCTATAACGTTCATTCTTTTAGCTATGTTTTTAAAAGATTTTAAGAAACTGTACTTAACACAGTACGTTGAAATCGGAACTACTTCATTTGGATTCCCGAAACAACTTAGAATGAGTACAGGCACATTTGCTGAAAGCTCAATGATGTACAACAGGCCTCCAGAAGAGGAGAGACTTCTGCAATGAAAATATTCTTCTAAAGTTATGCAAATAATAACGCACAGGCCTGTACTAGTTCATCTCTTAGCTAAACATTGGTAAAGAATGGATTTAATCTATGGTGATGTCTTCAGCAAATATAAATATTTAGCATGGGTTTGGGGATAAATAAATTACTTTAAGCACAGAGGGTAATATTAATGGGAATTGCTTAGTGACTCAGTAGAGTCCTGGGAAACAGAATAGCCGCACACAGGGAGAGTTGTTTTGCTGCATATTTTCTTATAGTACATCATTAAGGTAAATATAATCCTTTTGGCATCTTAACCTTCCTTTTGAAACCTTTTCTCAAGTGCTTCCAGAGAGAATATAAAATGCGTCCTTAGTTTTATGTGTTGATCAAACACGCTTGGCTTGTTTTTGTAAGTCATTAGCAGATGACAGTTTTAAGAGAGCAAAAGGTTTTTATGCTGGTGTGTCACAAAACTGTAATTGACTTATCTTTCATTCTTGAGAGATGAATAGCTATTGCTGCTTTAGTAATTTGCTTGGAAATGTGGTATCTGTTGTTCTGTCTTTCTGATTTGTGGGATACTTGACCAAAGCTGCTCATCTGTTAGTTTAATGTTCTGAGAGTGATGGGGGGGGGGGGAGGGCGGGGGGAAAAAAAGTTGGCTTTATATAAAATAACAAGCAAGCCCTGTTCACTTAGGGCACTGTGTGTGGGGAAAATATGATACAAGAATATCAGTGAAGCGTATCTAGGCAGGAATGTCCCAGTTGAGGTCTCCAGCAGACTCTTAGCATTTTCCTCCAAATAAAAAAAAAACTTCCACGGATATGGTATGGTATGCAAATCTTACACCAGGGAATGTGGATACTTGCAAGCCCAACTCCTAGCGAAAGAAACTCCAGAACCACGTATCCACTACAGAAAGATGTCTCAGAAGCTGCATCCAGCCAACTTGTCTGTGGGCTTCCAGGAGTTGTGCAAATGGCAAGTGAATGACTGATGGCTGTGTCCATCTGCGTTCTCCCTGATGATTGTTCTCACTATTTTCCCTTGGACTCTCAGCAGCTCATTTCATTCCTTCCTGAAAAACAGCACCCAAAACTGTGCACAGTACCCTAGCTGGGACCTCGCTGTTACTGAATAGGGCTGCAGAACTGCTTTGTTTCTTAATGAGCTCGTCAGCCGGGGGTTTGCCAGCATAAATAGGATGGGGAAAGGCAGAGCTTTGAAGCATAGTTTTAGTGCTCTAAAGGACTAACTTGGCTGAAGAACTGCTGTCTGGAGCTTTGTTTTTTAAATTAATCTCTGTATCAGAAAAAAATTAACAAAGTTTTGTGTATATTATGTCTTATGCATTCGGCGTATTCTTTTGCTTGTTCTTAGTAAGTATAATGATCTCCATGAGAATGGCTTCTTTGTTTTCTTTACTGTGTTGTCTTAATTTGAGCCTTAACAGTTGATTACCGTGGTAAAGTTGTTGATGTTGTAGGGCTTGACTTCTAGCGAGGGAAGGCAGATAAATTGCTAAAAGCAAAGGATTGTTTCACAGCCTTGCAAAGAGTAGTCAAGAAGCATGGAGAAGAGGGGAAGGAAATGAGATGTAAACAAAATGAGTGTTCAAACAGAATGTGCTCAATGTGGTGCCTTCTGTTTAAAATGAACAAGTTGGGGGTGGGGAAGAGATTTCCTTTCAAGTGTTGATACGCACTTTTGTATGGTGTTGGAGGAGAAAAACAGTACACGCTTGTGTCGTTTAGATCTATTTAAATTACTTCGTTATTCCATTCTTTAGAACAACAGAACTAGCTTTTGTAGCTGCTCAAATTAATAAAGGTTAAAGTGCTTATGCCAGAGAAAGTTGCTTCAATTTGCATAGTCCGTGGAGGAAGGGGGGGAGGGGGGGTTGTGTTCGGGTAGAGTCGCCTTTAAGTCCCTGTTTCACTCTCTAGCAATTGGTCACACTGTTTCATTTGCTTGCCTTACTTATCAGTGTATTCTTCCAAACACTGCAGTGTAGTTTAAAACATTCCACAGATGCAAATGTGTTTACAATAAATAGATTGTATTTCTTCATTGTCCCCAATATACAGAGTTGTTTCATAATAGTCAATAAAAAGATATATTCTCATGCTGCTTATCTGTCCTGTGATATGTGCTATATACCGCTATCATATCTAATTTACATATTCTTTGTAAAGATGTAGCAACAAACAAAAAAAGCAGTCTTGTGCTGTTTAGCAGAATAAACCTGTGATGAGAGATCTAGTAGAATTGATGACTAACATTTCAAAACTGTTGAGAAAAATGTTACCGTATTTCATACTGTTAATATCTCTAGTGCTGTTACTAGTTGTTCAGCATATAACAGTGTTTGTGATGGTACATTTTTCTTTTTTTTGTGAATTTGGAATTGAGTTTATAATTGGCTTAGCGTAGTGCTGCTTCTTGCTATGAATCTTTATCTACATGTTTTAAATTTTCTTCATATGAAGTGCCTAGGTAAATCTGTATGCCATGGTTAAAAAAGAAAAAAATCCTGACTATGAGAAGGTCAAAATAGGTGGCCAGGTGAGCCACAGAGGATTTTTTACTGTTGATTACTCCAGAAAAAGTATGTATGAAGTGTGGGATGCCGTTTATGTTGGGCTTCGTGTTTATTCCAGGGACATCTGTGCTTTCTAAAATAATAGCCTTAGAACTGCTGCTTTGAAACCTGGAAAGTACTTCCTTGCACTAGACGAGAGACAGCCTACGTACGTACTGGGCCCTGAAAGCTGCATGCCAGAATCTTTATGCTGTGTAATCACAAGCTGTACTTTGGAAGTAGAGAAAAGGGGCAGGATAATGAACTGTGCTTTAAGCTGGCACTTGAGTCATGCAGTAACCCAGGAATGATAGGCTAATTCTGGTGGATGGGGACCTAGGGAGGTTTCTAGCCCAAGCTCTTTCCCAAAACAGAGTCAACTGTGTGATCAGAACAGGTTGCTTGGGGCTTTACCAAGTTGGAGTTTGAAAACCTCCAAGGACAGAAATGGTACAACCGCTCTGTGCCCTGGGTCCATGGCTTCACTGCCCTCATGGGTAAAATTTTTATCTCCTTATATTCATCTGCATCTCTCTTGTTTGAACTTTTGCCCATTGTCTCCTATCCTGCCATGCACTGCTGTTAAGAACCTTGCTGCATCTCCTCAGTTGCCCCCCATCAGCACCAATGGGCTGCTGTTAGGTGTCCCAAAGCCATCCATCCTCCAGGCTGAGCAAGCCTAGCTGCCACAGCCCCCTCTTGCAGAGCCAGTGCTCAGCCCCCACCATCTTGGTGGCCCTCCAGTGGATTCCCTTCTACACATGGTAACAAGTGCCGATACAGTGTTCAAGGCTTCTCTTCTCCAGTCCCCTCAAGATGGAGATTAAGATTACTGTGCCATACATGTGATGTAACCCCAGTGTGGAGCTGCATGTTTGAACCATATGTAGCTCCTGAGCAGTTCAAGAGTCAGAGGTCAGCTACCTACGCATCCTTTAATCCTGAAGGTTGAATCTGTTAGGGCCCAGCTTACTATATAAAGAATCGGACATAATTGGATTTATGAATCATTTAAGTAGGACTGGGCTGACTGATTTGTGTGATTTTGCAGGCTGATGACAAACAGCAGTCTAAAGAGATTGCCTGGAAGGGAAGATGGAGAGGCTGTTTGGCAACATGGTATTTTTAGAAACTTCTACAGTGCCTTTCATCAGAGCATCATGAACACTTGCTTAAAAACAAAAGCAAAACTGACATCTTTGTTCAGACAGTTCAACTGGACTAACAGCCGACATTCCCAATATCCCTTGCTGAAATTGGTTCCTATTTCCTCAAGGAGGTTGCCTGTTTGCCATGCTGTCTATCTAGCAGCACTACCAAGTGTTGAATTTTAACTTTTTTTTTTTTTCCCTTAAAAAAAGAACTGATTGTCAGAGGGGCCAGTTAAAAGGCTTAATGGTGGGGAGGTGGCGGAGAGAACCTGAATCACAACGTGGTAACCAATCTTGGTCGCTGCAGGGGAGTTGCTGAATAGCCTTACTTGGTTGGCAGGAGTAACTGTGAGAGGCAGCTGCTTGTTTTAAATTTGCATGCTGTAGTGTAGTGTTAAAGGGGTGTTCCCTCTGCTGATGCTGGAAGCAGCACAACTGCTTCATTCACAGTAGCATGGAATACGTCCTAGGTTTTGCATGACTCAAGCTACAAGTGATCTATCTAAATTAGTGCTACACAGACTGTAGATTCAATCTGATTGTAGACAAACAATGTCTGCCTTGATTACTTAAACTGAAAATCTCAATGGGAAATGTGATCACTAAAAGTTATTTGCATATTTCTCATAGAGTTAATACCAATTAATCTTTCCATGGAAGTTAATTTTAAAATCTCTACACACCTACGTAACATTTCATGAAATCCCCTGCTTGCGATACTGCTTTGTACAGTTATTGCACATGCAGGACAGCTGATCCTAAACACTGCGGAGGACAGAGCTGCACATTTATAGCCTAATTCATGTAACTTTGACATAGTGTTGGTACCCACCTTTACTCTTCATGATCCAGTATCCCTTCCAGGACTGTCTACAACTGTACCTGCACCTCCGGTTTCAAAGGGGGACAATGAGTGAAATGTGTATGCCACCATGCCTTCAAACACTCTGAAGTGTGCAGAAACCTGCATAGACAGAACAGACCATTTTGCTGGGTCTCCTGCTGTCCCAGGTCAGTTTTGGCTAGTTTGTAGGTCTTCTGTGTAGTCAGTCATGATCCATAATGTAGAGTCCTGTGGCATTTAAGAGAAAGTGACTCAGGAGGAGTGTTTAATTATACACTTAAAAGATGTGCTGCTTTGAGCTGTAGTTTAGGGGTTTGGTTTTGTTTTCCTTCGGCTTACAAGGGAAGAGAATGGGGATGCTGTCCTCTCGTGAAAGAGCTGCTGAGTGAATTGGGTGCTTTGAGTACCTGTTCTCCCTTTTCCTACTATAGGAGGCAGGAACTTGTGGTGCTGGAGGAGTTGCTGCAGCTCCTGTCACTGGTTACACTGCTGTCTTGTATCCTCCCATTTTTGGTTTAGGTGGCATCATCCTCCCCTTGTAAATCCTACCTATGTATCCTTGGGAGGATAGCTTGGTCAAAGGGCAGGAAGGACCCAGGAAGGCCTGAAAGTCTGTTGTCTGTGGTTGAATTGCAGAAATTTACAAGTTACAAGTTAGTTACTTGTAAATTGTGATTACGTTGATAGTTACATCAGTCCATGCCATCAGTATAGGCATCTGGGCACTTGGCCAAGCTCTAGAGTGAGCGTGAGCGCTAGAGGTCACTTACTGCTCACATTAGGAGGCTGGGATGATTTATCTGCCCGTTGTGGCAGAATGGCAATTTGGTTTGAGGAAAGAAATAAGAAAGCAGGAAAAGAGATGTGTCCTCTGTACTCATACAAGTGAGAAATTTTATGGAAAAACATGGGAAATATTTTGATAAGCCCAAATGGATTGTTTTCCATCTGTTATTGCAGGAAACTTAATGGAGACAAACTGATAGGCCCTTGCCAGGCAATGATTTGTGGTAAGGGATTGAAAACCAGTCTGTTTTGCTTGCGTAACTGTGGTCAGTTCCTGCATCTGTGTTGCACTTAACTCAGGCTAGCTAAGTGTGTTAGTCTTGGTTGCTGCTGTACAGCTCAGGGAAGTATAGCCTGATAACCCCACTGTTTGTGATAATGCTGCGTGGCTTTGATAAAGTCACAGGACATGCCAAAAGGAGTCTTTAGGCCAAGCCGCGGCTTTTGTCTGGAACAAAAAGTAATCCTCCTTGGCCAGGACAGGCAGACCCTGACATTGCTCTGATTGGCACTGCCTGTGCTCGCCAACAGTCTATGACTAGTGGTGGAATCGTGAGTGCTAGCTCTTTATCTTCTGCCAGAGCCTGTGTGGAGGGAGGCAGCTGTGGGAGGCTGGTGCTCTGCTTTCCGCTGCCACGAACTTGATATATGTATTAAGAGACTGCAGTCACAGGGATCTAGTGGCTTCTCCTTTCCCTGTCCTACCTTATGTCCTGACAACTGCTCTCTTTGAAAAAGTATGTTGCCATCTGGCTAAAAACAACAAAAAAATGATCTTGCATCTACAACTACGTAGTTGTCTGCAGCAAAATCCTACCATATCAAAGTGAAAATCAGCTCATGTTGTTTTTATGGTGTCTTGTCATTTCAAGGAGGAAAGTATTGGACAGTAGCTTTCTCTGCTGATGCTGTGGTGTACTATTCTATACTGCTGTTGCCAGCCAGTGCTGGCTCTTTGGAAAGTTGTCTCCAGATTGCAGAGATGTGCAGAAGCACTCAGCGGTGCAGAGAGTGGCAGCTGTTTTGCCTTGCCCTGCTGTGTCTTATGGAGAAATTCTTGATGCCAGATGCTATCACAGAACCCCATATGCGTAAGGAGCCTGGCCCCTGTGCTTCATTCTTCCAAGTGGTCTTGACGTTGGTCGTATACCAGACTGCTAGTGTTGCAACAAAAGTTGGATGGTATTGCTTGCTTGTAAAACTGACAGGAGGGACCAGATGAAAGAAGAACAAAGTTCATGCTTTGGCATTTTTCTTCCTTTTTCTCTCCAAATTTGAGGGTAGACCATACAAAGTAACATGCTGTTTGCATTCTTTTTTTAAAGCATTGGCTTAAGAAAGCTCTTCCCTTACAGTTTGTCCTCATTTTTAATTTCTTCCTTCCAAGAGTTGATTCAAGTATTGACTCATCCACCCAAAATAATGTAACTCCAGGAAGACAGTAGCACTGGGAAAGAAATCTTTATTTCTGTACGTAAGTGTGGTTGAACTTCTGCCAGTCTTCGCCTCCTTCGTGCCTTTAGTGACCAGTCATTTCTGCAAGCTTTTGAGACTACTGTTACCTCAAGAACATGCTTTTTAAAAATATGTAATTACAGCCTCAAAACCAAGCAATTCACCGTCTGAATTAATAGCAGCAGCGTTGACTCCCAGATTGATGTGGAAGGGCTGTTAGGCGGCGGGAAGGAAACTCGGCCGAGGGGAAGCCGTCGGGTGTGGTGTGAGGGCTTTCAAATCTGTGGCCCCCTGAAAACACGCGAACAGAAAAGACAGAAATGACTGTCACATTTCTGTTTGACAACATGGGGCTGTGGATACTGCCCAAAGGCCTCGCGTCAGGGATGCCGCCCGGGCTCGGACCGCGGCGCCCATCTCTTCCGTAAACCCTGTGACAAGGCGTCAGCTACTGGCCGCTGCCAAGGGCCAGAACACAAGAAATATTTTTGTAAATGGAGAATAACAATTCTTTTCTTCCCAGGGAGAATGAAAATGTTTCTTCGCCTCCCCGAGGCGTTTGCAGGCTTGATTGGCTGGTGGCGGAGGGCGGCCGGGCCC
>NW_009648967.1:27599-73346 GCF_000708025.1 Charadrius vociferus | reverse complement strand
GGGGCTGAGGGGCGGTGGGCGCTCGGGCGCCTGGATTTGCTGCTCTGTGGTGCCGGCCTGTGCCTCGCCTCTGGGGCGCCGGAAGCCGAAAAGGAATTTTGTGTTTTAAATACTGGTTTATCTTGGAGTGCGGGTCGGTGTTTTAACCGAAAATACCCCCGTGTCTGCGGAGAAACAAACTCCTAAGTTTGGAAAAGAAAATCCTCTTCTCCCTCTCCCCGACCTCTGCTTTGTTTTGTTGTTTTGTCTTTTAAAGATCTGTTCGTATTTTATGGGAAAACGTGTTTCCCTGCACCTGTTGCTGAACTGCAGTGGTTGATACAGCTCCGAAGCAGCTAGGAGTAGCAGGCAGCACCTGTCGGGACTGGAGGGGCGGCGTGGTGTGCGTGCCGGCGTGCAGGAAACTGGATTTATCTGTAGTCATCTTCCCCGCTGAAACGTGGATGGAAGCCATAAACCGAAGTTGTTTATGCCTCATAGTTTGTTTTGTGGCTCCCAGAATAATTAGTACTGTAACTATCCTTTTTGTGTATGGAGTCTGTGTGTTTTAGCCAATATCCCATATTGCACATTACGGGTATTTATTGGTCATCAGTGAAGTACCAGTTGATACTTTCTTTTATGTGATTATTTGCAGAGTGTGTGGTTTTGGGCTTGTTTTCTTTTTGGTTGGTTGGTTTGGGTTTTTTGTTTTTGTTTGTTTTTAATCACAAAGACTGTGCAATTGAGCTAGGTAACTATCCCACTCTTACTCCACCCTTCTTGTTCTGTTATCTTCTTCATCTCCTGAACTTGTCTCTTTCATCTCTTCTGAACCTGTCTTGTAAGCTTTTTGACACAGATCCCATTGTATTTGACGCTTCTGTTGCTGCAGTACATTTAGTAAGTAGGTGTTATGATTTGGTGATGGTTCTGGTGAGAGAAACCTAAATATCCATGACAATGTGTTGGTGTCTTGCCTTGCAGGGATCTCTTGGGGATGAGGTTTAAATGTGTTGACCTGAGATGGATGGAAAGCCTGACTCTGCACGTGTAAGCTATAGTAGTTACAGAGCCTGTTTTTACAGGTGTGCACTTTAGATGTACGCTTTACATGGCTATTGCTCAAATACTTCATTTAAACAAAACCATATTGAGTTTGGAACATTTTTTGCACCTGCTTTTCTCAATATTGGTGGAATCCTTGCCATTTTGAAGTTAATGACAGCACTTCTGTTGGCGTGATAAAAAGTGTGGGCTGTCAGGTCTCTACTGAGTGTATGGGGTTTCTTTAAACTGTTTCAGCATCTGCCTTTAAGACAGAAATTAAATGGTCTGGATGCAGCTTCTTTTTGTTTCACAGCTGTGAGTCCGTGCAGTATGGAAGTAGGCTGTGGTGGCTGTGAATTCAGTGGCAGCTTCTCTGTCAGCAGAAGGAGAGCTTTGGCTGATCTTTTCTCCTGCCTGATATTTGAGACTGTGAGAAACCTAATGTTTCTTATGTGTACTGAGCTTAAGTAAGGAGAAATTGCCAGTGTGGCTCCTGCAATGGTTATATTCATTATATTACAGCTATTAATAAAACCACAATTCTGGTTCTCTTATGATGACGACAGTTTGTTCATTGTTTTGTAGAAAAACACAGAAAATTAATCTAGAGAGATGATACAGCTCTGATTTTTAGGTTCCTCTTTATTTTTCTTAAAGAAGCTATGTTAATATAAAACTTAGGACTATACTAGGAATTCTATTTTTCACAGCTTGTGATTATTAGAACTTTAAGACAAATGAGGATTCAACTGATATTGGAAAGATTTTTGGAGTCCTTTGTGTAATAGAAAGTGGTGAGTTGCAGTATTTTCTTAGGGAGCTGACATCATTGAAGCTGCAGGAATCTTTTTTTTTTTTTCTTTCCCCCCAGTGACCCAAACTGTATATGGTTTATGAGCCAAATAGTATAGTGTAATTCATGACTGTGTTAAAATTGCAAATGAACTTAAAATCACTTTGTATTTTAATAACATATTTGGAATGTTTTTCTTACCATCGAAATGAAGAACTCGCCAAGAATTTTGTGTGATCCGTGCTGATAGGACAGACACGTACTGCAAATACCAGCCTTAAGGCAGAATTATGTTCCTGAATGCATCTTAGCTGGAACATACAGTGGAAACTAATACATACATGCAATTATTGGTGATGTTATGTAAGAATAAAACATCATCTAACTTACTAAACAGCAGGAGAGATGCTTTCATGAACCCTCCGGGCATCTCCATCCAGTAACTCAAAAATACAATAAAGATGAAAATATTCCTTCAAGGCCTACAGTGGTAGCAGTTAACTAAGCAGGCAGGTGATTGTCAGCAGCTATCCAGGTGTTTGTGCCCTGTTAAATAATCAGAGCAATATGTTTTTACATATTCTGCTGCTTGAGTCTCTGGATCTGATTAACAATATTGCATCAGTGTTTCACAACTGAATTTTGGATAAATGATTCTTGTTAAAAAGAGACACTATCAAAAAAGAAAAAAAACTGCAAAAAACCAGCTGTGACCTAACGGCTTCCTTATACAGCTACAAGAAATGATACACATATTTTTTTATTTATTACTTAATAATGTATGTACTCTATCTGCCGTATCTTTCCCTTGCACATGCATGGCTATTTTGTGATGGGGAAGTATTTTGGACGCTCACCCCTTATAATTCTTAGTCAGTATGGGCTTTTCTCAGGGAATGCAGGATGTCCAGCTAGACTGTCATTCCAGGCTTCACAAACAAATCTGTGAGAGGCAAATTGTTGGCCTTTGACTGAACTGAGCAGCTTGCTGCCAGGGTCAGCGCTTGGCACTGATTGCTCTTCTTTCTGTGTTCCAGCACTGCAAAGATCTGCTGGATAATGTGGGTTTCTTCTAGTGGCCAGGGCTGAAGATTCTTCTCTTCAGTCAGTGTTTCAGAAGCTTTTTGAAGAGCTGCGGAACAGGACAAAAAACAACTTACATTTCTGATTACTTTGTTTTCCTAAGTAATTTTTGTTCCAGAAATGCAAAATGGGTTTGGTTATTTAGCTCATAGAGTTAAGTCGATACATTTCGAAAGCAATTGAAGTGACAGTAGCATAACTGATTGGTAGCACGGGTGTGCTCCTTAAATGATGCCATCAGAACTCTTGTTTCTGTGTAGAATTGTAGTTGTGTTGTTTTGTCTGTGGACTACATAATGATTACAGTTTGGCTGTAAATTTTTATTTTCTAGTACTTAAAGTTTCCTGAAAGTCTTGCAGTTTAGCGTCAAAGTAAGGATGTTGTTCCTGCCCCAGAACTTTGGCAGGAACTCCCTTTCAGTTGCTGACAGTTGACAAATACTTGCACGTGCTTTATTTCAGTATCATGTGTTACGGTAGGTCAGGTTGCAAAAACCCTGGGGTCAGACTTTTAAAGACGTAGTGTTGATTGCAGATGGATGCCTACTCAGTTCCCCTTTGGCAATTATGCTTCCCTAGCTATTTGTGCACAGTGCCCAGTGCACCTAAAAGGTTTAATGATAGGTTAAAGTGGGGAGATCTTCAGTCATGGGCCTCAGACAGACTTGTCAAGCTATTGGTAGAATATGAAAAGCCCTGTACCAGAGTGCTGTTGCTACATCGGTCTTTTCTGTCCCTTCAGTGTATGTGAAATACTTAAAATCTGTGGGGATGCCTTGAGTATGCTTTATCATTTTCTATGTGGCTTTTTGTTTCACAGGTTATTATGACGCCTTCTTAATTTTAACATTGCTGTGGTGTTAAACTACAGAATTTCACTCATTAAATTTCATCCATTCTCTGCCTGTTGCAGTAATTTGACTTAATTTTTTATTCTTTCCCAAGCTTTCTTTTCCTGCTTTACCTTGCAGTAGCCAGTAAATGTGTTCCCAGTGTCTTCTGTAGCAGTAAGGATGGACTAAAACTCTTGGATCATGATGATTTGAAAAGGGATTAAGTTTTTTTAGTTTTGTAGGGGTTGTTTATCTATAGGCAGGTATATAACTTCTTTCTCTTCCAGATGAGGAAAAAAGCAGAACACTTCATCATGGTTTGCTTCAGCTTTGTGTGTCAGAAGGTCCGTGAAGTGTATAATGCTCTTTTATGTGGCTCAGACCACAAGAGGAAAACTTTCTGTTCTGAATCTCTGTTGAGAATGAACTTTCAGTTGCTACCAAAGTGAGCTTTGCTCTGGGTGGTAATTTAATGGAAGCACTTCTAAGCATTAATGATTCTGAGATGTTTAATTTCCTCTTAGCCACATATGCAAAAAACATTCGCTTGTTTTTCTTTCTGAGTTCTTTTCAAAGCTTCATGTGATTTATGAAAGTGACTAATAGTCGCAAAAGGAGGAATAAAATCTGTTTTGTCACTCACTGATCTTGTTCTGGTCAGCTTGTCCTTTGTGTACTTCAGTTTGCAGTTCAGTGGAAGTGACACAATTTCATAGGAAAGTGTCAGTTTTGTTTCATTTAATGGTTGGAACGAAGCCTTACATTGACGTTACATGCATGTGAAGTGTTGGCTTGGTAGAAAGATTGCATCATGGGTTCTAGGTTCAAATTATTCTGCTGGCATCCTTTCAAGTGAAGCAGGGCTGGCTGCAGATAAACTCGGATTAGTGCTTTGGGAATGAATCAGCCAAGTGAAAGTTACTATCTTGATACTAAAGAACAGGGGCAGCTTACTTCACCCCCCCGCCCCTTGTGTTGGCTTAGTGGTTGACTGCTGTCATTAACACTGTCTATAGGAGTAATTTCCACGTAAGCTGAGGCGGAGGGTGGGTGTTTGAGATGTTTTTTATAAAAACATGTTCAGATGTTAGGGAAGTCATGGGCTAGTACATAACTGCATAGTATGCTCCAGCTTCATATTCAACCTTGCACAGAGATCGAGGAGAATGAATGAAAAATACTTGAATTTTATTGCTCTTATCTGCCCTTCTGTTGCTTTTGTACCTCAAAGTGTTTTATTAGTGTCATCAGCTACGAGGTGAGTTTCAGGATAACAGAACTTTATATTGGATGATAGGTTGCTGGTGATGCTGTCCCAGAAAAAAATCAGAGCTGTGGGGAGCACTTATGCTTACTTTCATGGTTTGAAAAAGCAATTATACTCCTTTGGAGGCCCTGAGGAGGAAACTTTGGCAGTGAGAAAAGGGATATGGAATGTGTTTTACTGAGGCAGGTGCAGCTGGCTTAATCCACTGTCTCATGGTAACTGAGATTTTGGCTTGTTGATTTTTTTGTTTTGTTTGTTTGTTTCATCTTCCTTCAAATGTACCGGGCCGAGTATCAGCGTAAGACTTACTGACCTAAACCCTTCAAATGCAATCCCTGGATTTGCATTTGCATCCATGAATCCCACTGTATGGATGACAGAAAAATTACTGAACTCCCTTTTGCAACAGATTTTGCTTTCATTTTAGATAGGTGCAAGACACATTAAAGCTTAGGGGTGACCTTCAGCAGTGCTTTCTGGCATGACTGAGTAGGCTGTTGAGACATCTTGAGAGGGAGAGGTGAGTTGCTCAAGACCTTGCAGGCAGGACCGTGGTGGTAGAAGGAAAGGAATGCGGAGAGGTATGACTAGTGTGACTAGAAGACAGCTGAGAGTTGGCTAACAAATCAAGCTGTTTGTTTTGCTATGTATCTGAATGATGCCGAACATATGACCTTAGGTTCAAGACAGCTTAATTTTGTAGAGATTGGTTATCTTCTGAATTGTCAATTTTTAACTTTTTAACAGACATTTGAATTAGTTTCTTACTGTTATGGACATTTAAATGCATTTGAAGCTTTTATTTATCTACTTTGTGTATCAGCGACCTTCAGTTTGATGTTTATGTTTTGTGAGGTTTGTGATACAACATTGATAGTTGTATGAAATGTTTTGTGTGAATTTTATGGGGTTTTAGTCTTAGATGTGGTGAAGTATACCATTAAGAATTATACATTATGGACAACCGTACTTAGGTTTATTTCCATCAGCCAAGAAAAGAACGCTAATTGTGACAATATGTAATCTTGTTGTCGCAGGAATGATTGAACAAAAGTAAAACGCTTCCAAGAATACGGCATATCATTCTTCTATTAATAGAGTTAGAACAAAGGATACTAGAAACCTTAACAGGGAGAGAAAATCTAGTTTGGTTTGGGGCTAAGCTCAGAAACGAACAATTGTACCATTGTTTGAATTGTCTTGCATTATGACTGAATGATTAAATATAAATGCTAACCTGATTGGATTGTATCCCAGCAATGAATTGGCCTTTTAAAAACTAGTTACAGGAAGCAGAAGACAGGTACCCAGCTTGTTTTTCTCAGATTCGGAAGCTGTAGTTGTTGAGTAACAAGTTTATGCAATCACAGAATCTGTAAGGATCATGGAATGGCAGAAATGCAGTTTCTCACCACTAGTCACTTGATGCTAGAGTACGTAAGTTCTGCTGCTTGGTTTGCTGTTTGACTATAGGTGCAGGAAACTGATGCATTCAAAAACAGTAGCGGAAGGTGTATCACTGAAGTTGAATAAAATAGTAATTCGTTCTTTGCACCGAGTAATGTATGTGGTGCTTTGTTTTTTTCTTTCAATTTTTTTTTATCTTAAGGTGCTACAAGAGTAAAAGCTATGCTTTGGTTGCAGAGAATAGCTGAAATGAAACACTTATGGAATGGTGGCTGTGCTTATCTTTTTCACAGTTAACTTAAAATTATTTTTTTTTAATTTATCTAGCATAATGAAATTGATTATGCACACTTAGTGAGTTTAATTTACCTCCCCATCAAATCCTGATGCTGCAAGAATATCAGAACAAACATTTTTTTCATGATGCTAAGCAAAAAGTGCTCCTCTTGAACTTAGCTTATGTACAGACTGATTGAGCACTTTGATTCTCAGACTTCATTTGCATGGGCATCTTAAGGAGCAGAAGGTACAGAAACAATGTGACTGGAAAGAAAGGTGTTTGGTTTTACAATTAAAGTGAATGGGGGTGGCAAAGTCAGAGGCAGCCTTTGTTGATTAGTTGGGCTGAAAGTTTAGTGACCCTTCAGTAGTGTTACCTTACTGTACTATATACAAAAAAGACTTATCAGCACCTTAGTTTGTACTGTGTGAGAAGGTGAAAGTCCAGGAAAACTGTTCAGAAAATGAAACAGCAAATAAACTCTGTCACTTTCTAATGTTATATATGTATGCTGCATACACAAGTATAATTGATCTGTCAGCCTCTAACCTAGATTAATTTTGATCGTCAACTAAAATTGCTTGGCTTCTAGGTTTTTATCTCCTGAAGCCTTGCTGTGTTTTGAAAAAGGGAGGGAGGAGGGATGAGAATCCACTTTATTGCAAGATAGGGCACATGCAATGCCCTAATAGGTGAAGTTTGTTCTTTTGTTTAGAACCCCTTTAACACCCATGGGAGAGTAAGTTAGCCTTTCCAAGGCTCCTCTGCTGGACTGGTGCTGCACATGCCAGCACACTTGGGGAAAAACAGCTTCTGGCTTTCCTCTGCGAAGCAATGTGTGAAAAGAAAGAAAACTTTGATGAAAAAAATATTAATTCCCAGTGTGTCATTTCTCAAGAGGCAGAAATTGTTTTGTAAAAACCAAAATAACTTAAAACGTTTCTGCCTTTTTCTGTGGGGAGGGAAATGGGGTAAGTTTTCTTCTCCAAAATGGCAATTTTGTATTTCAATTGAAGCTGTTCCCTCACAAATTTTGAACAATTGGTTGCTTCCTGTTGCGGGAAGCGCGCTGGAACAATTGCAGCATAATTTCTCCAGGGTAATGACAGAACTGTTGTTGGGCAAAAGATAGCAGAGGGAACTTGCTCCTGAAATAGATTAATCTATATTTTTATGAGTTTTAGGTTTTTAGTAGGTAAGACCTGTGTATCTTGCAGCTGTGCTTTGGATACAATCAGTTTCTTTTTTTTTCTCTCCCCATCTTGAATAGGCTTTTGTTTAGTTTGTAATAGGATATTGTACTGTTTTTTGATGATGCGTATGTGTGCATCTAAGCTCAGTAGAATTCAGCTGTAACAAGTGCAAACTACTCCTGTTGTGTTTTCCACCCCATCCGAGAAAAGCTTAGAAGTTTTGCGTGTATATTTTTAATTTGTATAGCATGTGAAAGTTGTAAACTGATGTTCGGTTTCATGTTCTGAATTTGTTATCTCTGCTGTGTAAATACTGGTGCTTTGCCCTTTTCACCATTCTTCCCCCCCCCAACACCTCCCACCCTGATAATGGTAAATGAGTCCCCGCTCCTGGTAGCATACCATCAGAGCAGTTCAGGTGGCTGATTTTGCATTTACTCCCTCCCAACAGTTAGAGAAGGAACAGGCAATTGTTAAAAAGGTAGTTGTTCAGTAAGCATTACAGTTTGATAAAGGCACCGCACAATTCTAAGTAATTTCTGGATACTCAATTGAAATTAGTAACTGTTCTTCTTACTGGCAGAGATTGCAAGTACTGTGAAATACAAGTGAATGAATTTTAGAAAATTTCTCTGTGTGTATGTATGTGTTGCTTGACTTTCCTGGTGTAATGAGAAATTATACCTTTATGTCAGCAGAATCAGGACCTTCTTGCACGTGTGGACTTCTTATGTTCAGGTTAAAAGTTGCTTGGAAGAAAAAGCTTCATACCAAAAATATAACTGTAATTCTTTTTATTGTTAGAGCTAAAATGTAGCATTTCTAACTTTAGGTACAACTGTCAAGTTGGTATTGGTTCAAAATGTTTAGAATTTTTCAGCTACCCATTTTCATGGTGGCTTGATGGGATTGATGAGCAGTATTCATGGTTTATCTTTGGAGTACCAGATGTTCCTCTCTTTTCAGAACATAAAACTGCTTGGGCAACATGTTTGTTTCCTTTGTATAAACACTGCAATTAATTCTTGAAAGTGAATGTGGTGCAAAGGCACTTAATAAAGCTGGAATTAAAAAATAAAGCTGCCTGTTTGACTTGATGATAGGATATGTGCTTGAAATTAAACAAAACAAAAAACACCTAACACCCTGTTTTAACATCACGTTTCCTGTCATTTTTAGTCTGGAAGGAAAGTTTTGAAATAGAATTTTGGCCTAACAAGATGTTAGGCCTGTCTCAGAATTTTTTTAACTTACACAAACAGTATTTATGAAAATTGCTCAAATGCCAACCTGTTTGAGAAATAAATAAAGATACTGTGTAACCTTGAGTCTAGTTCTTCAGAGCAGTAATACCATGCTGTGTGCCAAAGTAATAGCCTGAAGTTCTATTTCTAAAACTCAAAAGAAATGCTGTGTTTAACACCTTTTTATGGGGCACAGAAGTGGTGTGTGTCTCAGTTGCAGCATCACTGCACCACCTAGTGTCTCTCTGGGGTAGTTGTGGGTTGTGCACCTTGAGTTTTGCTGGCCTGCATGCGTTATCTGCATTGTGCAAAAATAATTTTTCAAAAACTTGGTGGGTTTCTTCTGAAATATGAGGTTCCCTGCTTGTTTTGCTGGTTTGCTGTAGACTTCTAAGTGGGAGATACAGCTCCTGGTCCTTGTATGCCTTTCTGATATGCAGCATGAGGTGGTAAAAGAAGCAGGATTTCTTTCTATTCATCTCTGCTACAGGGGCAGAGATATTTAGTGTGTTTATATATGTATATAGAAATACCTTTTTATTAATATATCTTAATACATTTATATATCAGATTATATCCTACTATTGCATTAACACCTGCAAAGTCTTCATAAATGTTTCTTCTAGAATATGGTCAAACAGACAAGATATACTACCTGCTAATGGCTGTCAGGGTATGCTAGGCTAAAGTATATGCATGAGGGTAGTAATCTGTTGTATTATCAAAGATGGATTAAAAAGCAGGGGAGAGTATACTTTCTCATGGTCTTATGTACCCTCAAAGGCACTCAGGAACTTTCATTTTCTTGTCTTTTCCATCAAAAGTTTCTTTCCTGTGTTGCATTTATTTCCCCGCTCCTGGCTAGATGGCTGGTACCAAAGAGTTGCAGTGAACGGAGTTAAATCCAGTTGGCAGCCAGTCACAACTGGTGTTCCCCAGGGCTCAGGATTGGGGCCAGTCTTTATGTCTTTATCAACGACCTGAACGAGGGGATTGAGTACACCCTCGGTAGGTTTGCTGAAGACATTAAGTCAGGCAGGAGCGTTGGTCTGCTTGAGGGTAGGAAGGCCCTACAGAGGGATCTGGACAGGCTGCACTGATGGGCCGAGGCCAACAGTATAAGGTTCAACAAGGCCAAGTGCCGGGTCCTGTACTTGGGTCACAACAACTCCATGCAGTGGTACAGGCTTGGCGGAGAGTGGCTGGAAAGCTACCCAGTGGAAAAGGACCTGGGGGTGTTCATTGACAGGTGGCTGAATATGAGCCAGCAGTGTGCCCAGGTGGCCAAGAAGGCCAATAGCATCCGGGTTTGTATCAGAAATAGTGTGCCCAGCAGGACTAGGGCAGTGATTGTCCCCCCATACTCAGCTCTGGTGAGGCTGCACGTTGACTACTATGTTCAGTTTTGGGCCCCTCACTCCAAGAAAGACATTGAGGTGCTGGAGAAGTCCAGAGAAGAGCTGCGAAGCTGGTGAGGGGTCTGGAGAACACATCTTATGAGGAACAGCTGAGCGAATTGGGGTTGTTTAGTCTGGAGAAGAGGAGGCTGCGGGGAGACCTTATCGCTCTCTACAACTACCTGAAAGGAAGTGGTCATGAGGTGGGTGTTGGTCTCTTTTCCCAAGTAACAGGCAGTTGGAAAAGAGGAAATGGCTTCAAGTTGTGCCAGAGGAGGTTTAGATTGGATATTAGGAAAAAATTCTTCACTGGAAGAGTTGTCAAGCATTGGAACAGGCTGCCCAGGGAAGTGGTTGAGTCACTGTCCCTGGAGGTATTTGAGACATGTAAATGTGGCACCTAGCGATGTGGTTTAGTGGTGGACTTGGCAGTGCTAGGTTAATGGTTGGACTTGATGATCTTAAAGGTCTTTTCCAACCTAGATGATTCTAAGATTATGTATTTAATCTGTTTCTTCAATAAAATCTAGCTTTCCTACCCTGGTGCAACCTTGAAGTTGAAGCTTTATCTGATGACTGAGTTGATCTTGGGTGCTGATTTCTAACATTCTTTCTGCTTTATCTCCTGGTATTCAGCTGTTCCTTGGCAAGCCAGTTCAGCTTGCAGAAATGGCAATAAAGTAATCCAGTGGGAAAAGGTGAGCAGTTTTTCAATGCTTTAGGAAGCTGGTTTGGCTTATTTTGAAGAGCCATACAGCAGAATTAATGGAGTGAGTCAAGGGGCTGCATGTAAATGAGCAGGAGGAGGGTGGAAATTGCTATGATCAAAAGGAGGTTGTTTAGTTCGTATCTTGAGAAACCGTACCCAGCCTATGAGGTGGATGTTGTTTGGAAAGAGAAACCTCCACTGCCAAAGATGAAAAGGGGTATTGGTCTTTTGTGAGCTTCCAAAGGTGCTCATTTATAGAGGTAAGGAAGCCTTAATGAACCTGAGAAGAAGAAAGCATCTAGAAAGCAAGCAAGCACACAAACAAAAAAACCCACCTTGGATTTTTTTATTAGATATTTCTAGGGTGAATTGTGACAAACTCAAAATACTATAAGAAAATCCTGTTTCTCCCCTTGTCCTGCTTTCTGGAAGTCTTCAATATATTTGATAAATGTTTGGCTTTAAATGTATAGGAAACACAGTATTCCTAGGCAGTATTTTACTGGTGTGGACAGATAAAAAATTCCCTGAAAAATAGTTGATCCTCCCCGGAGACTAGTGTATGCATTACTCAGATATTTATACGTACAGCCTCCCCAGTTTTATTTAAGTGTTTCTTTAATACAGAGTTGAAACAAATAAAACTATTCAGAGATTATGTGCTTTACCCAGTAATCCAGCAAAAGGATGCTTAATGCCACATTCTTTGCTGGCTTCTTGTCACTGTCCAGGTTACTTGTTATTCCCTTTATTTTTTGAAATTGGAGAATAATTAAATATTTGCCAAAGTCAAATCCCATGCCTCTCTTTTGATGTGTTTTTTCCCTGTGCTTGGGCAAATTTCTGCAGAAGTTCTTTCAACTGGGGATGCTATTTTATCCATCTGAACCATTTGAAGGATGCTAGTGCACAGACTGCTATTATGGGCAGATTGTGTGATATCCTTCATTACGTTTAAGCATCGTTTGTCATTGACATGCTGGTAGCTGGATTAAGTGATGTATTTTCCATTAAAAAGCAGTTTCTCAAAGCTCCAGGTCAGCAGAGATCTGTGTGTATGCAAGTTTTTTTCCCATCTCCTTAGGCTTATTTTTTAAACAATTTTTGCACACTAGAAAATCTGAGGAGTTAATGCTGTGAATGTTAGTAACAGGGCTGCAGTGCAAATGAGACCTAGATGTATTAGTCGATTAATATTCTCAATAGCCTGGTTAACAGTGCTGTTACCCTTCATCTCCACAGTTCTGCATAGGACTGGATTCCAGTTCAGTTAGCAGCCTGGAAGGCATTTGGAGTGTCATAGTGCAGCAGGAGGTAGAAACAAATGGAAGTTCTGCCACTCTGGAATTTTTCCCCATCTGTTAGCTGGCTAAAACTCCCACAATGGGAGAAGGTTGACCCCTGTTTTCCTATTACAGGGGCTCTGTTGGTGTGAGAGTTCTGTTTGACAGAAATGGCAGAAGTCTGTGTGTTTGCTTCCTTGCACAACGTGTTCCAGTGGATAGGCTACTTGACTTGAAGTCAAGAACCCTGAAGTATGCTCCTGGCTCTGCTGCTGACAGCTTTGGCACTGGGTATTTTTTAAGAAGGAGTAGTTTTGCTAACTGGAAGCAAAATTTGTTGTGAAATAGTGCTGAGCACAGTGTCAAGTAATGACTGTGGGCATTGTCACCATGCTGGATCAAACTGTTCCTGAAAGAACTAAAACAAAAAAACCTTAGATTAATGTCTAGTAAACAGTTCTCATTTGATGCTTTTAAAAGTTTTCTTGCAACTAAAGAAGTAAGGATTGGTCTTTGAATGCCTGGAATAGGCATATTGTACTTACGTAGCATTTGCCAGTGCTGTTGTAGATAGAATTTACAAATTATAGCAAGTGAGTAGTATTACTTTTAAGTGTGATATGATTAAGAAAAGTTTTGACATCATCACTTCTTTTGTATTAAAAACCGTTCTGTTTGTGTTTCTATGTAATGACATTCAACTTATCAAATCTATGAAGAACAAATTATTAGAAATGTTACGCTCAACTTATATTTTCTTTAAATAAGTCTTTTTAGATAACCCTTGTCTTGAGATTACTGCTTCTCAATGCATTTTGGAAAAAAATGTTTCTCGCACAAAGTCTGATAATACATGACGAATGTGCTTGTTACAAAAAAAACCCCAAAACCCAGAACCACACCTTTGCTCTGTTAGCAAGGTATTTGTTCTTGTCCAATAACCTGGCAGACAGCAAAGGCTATGTCTAAGTGATAGTTTTGCATTGGAGGGAAGGGGAAGAAAGGTTTGTCTGCACAGCTCATTTCTACGTGACATTTTTTTTCTCCTTCAAAACTTGTCATTCCAGTGCAGAGGTATACTTACTTGAACAATATGTGACTTTGGTTTGTTGGGTTTTTTTTGTAAACTTCCTGCATCCTGATAATGTAACCATCTTGATATTAACAACCATCTTGATTTTACTGGAATGTGAAAGTAGAGCTGATGGTCTCTTAACATGGAGTAGTCCCTTATGTGTCTTTTGCCTTCATGACTCCAAGAAGGGGGAGGGGGGAGAGGAGGAGGAGTTTCTGCCTTACTGAAGGGGAATTGCATGTTGCTACTAGTGGATATCTTTAGCAAACCATTTTTTGTCACTTCTCTTCCTTTAATCTGAGCCATTCATTATTCTGGGAACTTGTTTTGTCAGGGCAATCTGTTGCTGTTCTGGGGGTTGCTGTATCAGTTCAGGAGCCTGCACAAAAAGTAGGAAACGCTTCTCTGAATTACAGCATTTATTGGTAGAAAATGATGTACCTCCTTTTTTGTGAGATGTTGGCTGTAATGTAAAAGATCCATGGATAAATAGTTTTTCTCATCTTCCTAGATCCTAATCAAATATATACTATACCATATGCAGATACTTCATGAAAACACTTAGTTTGAGCTGTCTTACTTCAAAGTGGCTTGAGTGTCATTCCTTATTGCAGGCGAAAAGCCTGGTAACGGTCCTGTTCTTCATTTTTCACTATGTTAATTAAGAATACTTGACAGGCTTTGGATATGCAGCTTGTGTTACGTGATCATCTTTTAGTAGTCATCTACAGCCTACAGCTGAAAAAGAAGAGATGTGGACCTTCACGCTACAGGCTGATTTACAGATTGCTTCTCATTTCATTCAGCCTCCACTTTCTGTTGAAGAGATCTCTTGGGCATTCTCCAGAAACTGAAGTGGATCAGCATCTTTGAATGCCTATAAATCTAGGGCCATCCAATTTTGTCTGTCATAATTACCTTTATGCAGGCAGGTGACATGTGAGGGCAGTTTCTGAATCTTCTGATAATGTCTCTGATCTTTGAGAGCGGGTATGCTGCTGACATCTTGGTGCAGCTCTGGAGTCCCTCCACTTGGCTGGTTGTATTGGTGGCTAGAAGAGCTTCTGTCCCCATGCTTTACAGGCGGATGACTTTCCATTAAACTTGATTTTTTTCATCATCTTCAGTAAAGCAGTCTGTCTAGGGAAAACCTGGACTCAGCTTTCAAGGTTTTTATCCTTTAAGTCCATGGTAGCAGATGAAGCAGGTGGGTGTGGGGAAGAAACTTTTTTGTGGGTGTCACTTCTATAACGGAGCGAACGAGGCCATTTCAGGTTTCCCTTCTGCTTACTTACACAGCCTTGTGAAGATTATGTGTGAGGAAACACCCGTCTTCACTGGCTAGAGAGGAAGAGATTAAAACAGACAGTACTTATAGTTAGCTTTTCTCTTGGGGAGATCAAGCTGAGTTGGGGAAGCTCAAAGAACCAAGGTGTATGTCCGTCATTGGAGTTAGCTTGCGTTCAAGAAGAGTTTCAGTTTTAAATGTCTGTGGACAATAGATGTGAAATAGGTGTGAGATGTGAAATAGGTGTGAAATGTGAAAGGTTGTAATTGCGTCTGTAATCTTGTGCTGGGGGTGACATTAGGCTTTGGTTTCCTTTACCCTTTGTGAAGAGGCATGCAGGTAAGGTCAAAAGACAGTATCTGGGACACTACTTCTTAGTTAAAAAGGAAATAGTATTTTCTTTTCATCTCACTTTAAAAAGGTGAATAGAGGAATTCCTATCCTGGAGAAACTGTTTTCCTCCAAAATTGAATATCCAAATGCAAAAGTTTTCATCTTTCTGTTAACTCATCAGTCTTGATACAGATCGTGTTCTGACTGTCCAAGACAACTTGCTCCTAGACTTCCTGATGTGACCACATTCACTGCAGAGCTTGAGCTGTCTTCATTGTTGCAGGATATAATCTGTGAAAGGATGCTGTACATCCCCCTTTCTGATTATTTTTTAAATTTCTGTTCAGGTTCCTTTTAAATTTTGCTGGAGTCAATTCATCTGTCTCTAGTTTTCCTTTAGAGAAAAGACAGTCCAAAACCAAGGAAGAAGAGTCTTTGCTGTTATAACGACTACAGCTCATGGACAATGTTTTGCCATTCTTGTTCTCCATGTCATCCCACTCTTTTTTTTTTTTTTTTTTTTCCCTGCTGCTATTTCTCTATTTGGAGTGCTGTTGAAGCTTTGTAAAGGCAAGGAGGATGGGAGCAGGAGAGCTAAGACAGGGTTAGAGAGGTCTCAAATACATCCTTATGTTTGTTTCTGCTTCCTGCTGTTCTTGTAAAAATACATGAATAAATTTAAAATGCAGTTTTGGAAGCTGTGAATGGGAGTCTGTTCAGATGAATGAGTCTTTTCTTTAGCATTGTTGATGGGGATTCTAAACTATTTTGATTAAACTCTAATGACAGTCTTAAACTACTTCCATCCACTTGTGTGCTGTGGAAGGGGGAAGCTCCTGTCAGAGGCTGGTGTCAGTGCGCTTCTCCTGGACCCACTTGGTGCAGGCTGAACAGTGTTCACACTTGGCAGCTCAGCCCTGGAGGTGCAAGCCTGTGTTCATACTAGTTCTGCTGGCTAGCGCAGGAATGGGGTCACCATCAAAACGCAGGACATTGAATTCAGTCTTAATTTTAAATGGAAAACACAGGGTGGGGAGGGGGGAACAAATAAAAAAAACCCACAAACAAAAAAAACCCAACCGACCTCCGCATTTTCCATTGCTGTCTGAATTCTTACTCTTCAGCAGTTAAAATTGTTGCACTAATGAAAAATGCGATCTGCAGATAGAGGTTTTGGTTAGCATTTTGTAGTGAACTTGACATGTGTTCCTGTCTGTTCACTGCTTGTGAAACTTACGTAAAGACTAGGGGGAAAGTTCGCTTAAGGCTTAAATTTCACAGCATTCATGCAGCATAGATGGAACTGATAGCTTGACCTATTTTCCAATAAAGGCATCTGTTGGGCTGTATGATGAGCTTATCATTCTTATAAATATCTTACTAAATGTTTGAGGGCAGAGGGAGTGTCTGTTATTTGTGGCTATTATAATTTTGTTTCTCTCGATTTTTGCTTGTTGGAGCCAAGTCCATGGTTCTGCAAGTGTGTTTATGTAATTTTATATGTGCAGTTGAAGGGTTTACTCACGTATACAGTTATTTCTGCGTAAGGACTTCCTGAATTCAGCAATTAAATTGTTAAAGACTTGATAGAAGCTGCTAAACCACAGCATTACTCAAGAGAATGGAGTCAAGTGGTAGTTTTTACTATAAAATATTATAGTCAGAGTGTGAATTTTCAAATAATCTGCACTGTGCTTTTAAGCCTTTTCTCTTCAAAGTTTCAAGTAGGTTCCTGGCGGGGTGAACCCGTATGTGCTTGGGAGAAGAATAACGTGCTACTTATTGATCCGTTTCTGACACTTAATTTTTATTTTTTATTTAAAAAAAAACCCTTAAGATTACAGTACTGCTTTTTTCCTGGGGTCTCTTAAAGTAAGAGTTAGTTAAACTCCTGGTAGATTTCCCTGCTGTGGTTTTGATGTGTTTCTGTGTGAAACTGGCAGCGGGATTTGTGCGAGTATGTAGGGCACTATTGTATTAGAATTACATAACCCTGTTGAGTGGTGGAAACAGATGAAAAGACGGGGATGTACGGCGTCCCTTCACAGATTATATCCTGCAACAATGAAGACAGCTCAAGCTCTGCAGCGAATGTGGTCACATGCAGTCAAAAAGTTGGGGATTTTGAAAGGGCACGTGAGTTGCTTTTTGTTGCATCTTGCTCCAAGTCTTTTCTTCCCCCCACCCTCCCCTCGTATATCCTTCCCCTCTCCAACTCACTTTTGTAGCCAGATAACTGTTGTGGCAGGTCTTCTAGGTTTTGTTCTTCTCTCAGTGTGAATGAAGTTGTCTTTGGTAATCTCTCAGGAGCAAGTAATTGAATAAATCTCTGATGAATGTCAGTGAGAATTGCAACAGCTGCCTGTTCGTAGCACACAGATGATTTTAGCACTTTGACTAGTTTCCTGCCAAAGATTCTCTTAAGCGGTCTATTTTGGGTATGTAGAAAGCACCTGTCATTTTGGTATGTGAGCATTAGGCAGATTTAAGCAAATCCTGACTACAGTTTTCTAATTAGAAATGGACTGACTTTAGTCACTAATGAATTTAGACTAGCTAATTACAGTAATTTGCATTTACTGCAGCAGGTAGCCTGCTGTGTGAAACCTGGGTAGACTTGCAAAACAGTTAGTTACTGGAGGTGAGATTCTCAACCATTTTGCCTACCTTTCTCCAGTGTTTTGGTGTGTGGTCTTGCAGTGAAATTGAGATCCTGTAAGGGATGCACAGGCTGCTTAGGATCCATTTGTGTTTCCTTACAGATGAACTATGAAGTAATTGGCAAGGCGATGGAGGCTTTTTGTCACCCATCACTTGATGCATTTAGAGGAGATTATTATTCGATGTAGAATACAGGAATTTTGCGATTGTGGTGGAGACTTCAATCTTAGTTTGATCAAGTCCTCAAATGATGATTTATAACATTTGCAGTCTCTTCCTCCCTTTCAATCTTCACTTCTCCAGTAATCTGTCAGTATGGGTTAGCATCGCGGTGATGGCAAGCAGCAGTACATTTTATAATGTAAAAGAGATTATTGCTTAGAGATTTGAGGGAGCACAGATGTGTTTTGTGCCTTATGGGCTTCCAAGGTGACCATTCAGTGCTGCAGAGCCGGCGTAGCTTTATCAGTATGATAGAACTAGTCCTGTTGTCTTGGTAATTAGGTTGCATGAAATAAGCTTCGCAAATACATAGTGTATTTTCCGTCGCTAAAATAGCATAGAGCAAATGGGAGATAGTTTCCCAAGGAGTGGTTTTAAAAATGTATTACTTTAACAAATACTTATGAATTTGAAAGTGAATTATTTACAGAATCATATAATGGTTTTAGGTTGGAAGGGACCTTAAAGTCATCTAGTTCCAACCCTCGTTGCCATTTAATTAGCTTTTGTTTAATGTTCAGTAACAATTTCAAGCTAAAAATAAACCCTCAAAATTTACACAGGAAGTAGCTGAGACAGTCACTGATACTAGGAGGAACTTTTTCTAGGCACAGGTAAGATGATACTAAAGGCTGAACATCTTGCAAGACCTTAATTGTAGTGTCTGTAGGCAGTAGTTTCTCTTTCATTTTTATTACCTATTTTCATCACCAGGTACCGTGAGACAGACTTCTCAGGGCAAAATAAACTTAACCGCATTAGTTTATGATGCTTTGATATACTACACAACGCGTCTCTCTTGTACCCAAGATTCTGCCTGTGCCACTGCCCATGTGAGGCCTGAATTTCTGGAAGCTTACTTGTTTCATACCCTTGAATCCGGTACCTTCACTGTGCTTTTCTCAGTCCTTTTTCTGCAGTGTTGTACTGAACAGGCAGTCATTTCTCAGTATGCTACTTTAGTAGACAGTGTGCTGGAAGGCATGGGGTTAGAGTTTCTGGAAGAGAAAGCAACTATGCTGCTCTTAGTCCCCAGGGGTAGTAAGCTCTTGTTGATTGCATCCTGCCTGCTTTGCTATTTTGCCTGGACTAAGAGGTTGTGTTGGTAAGAACTTCGTACAGCACAAACTGAATTTAAGGGATGTTCTTGTTACATATCTGAGTTGTTGAGCCTTTTATACAGTGAGAAGGATGGACAAGACTTTCCGTCTCCCCGGCTTCTACAAAATTGGAACCCACGTGCTTGTCCTTCGAATTTTACCCATCATTTGATACTGTCTTTCATTTCTAAAACTTTCTTCAGTGCAGTCAACTGGAATTCAAATGACACCGAGGCCCTTCTTTAGCACAGACTGGTTTTCTGCAAAACTTAGAAATACCATATAGAAAAGCAGGGCAGTGATGATGTAGTCAAGGGTCAGTAGTAGGTAAACTGTTTATACCTTTTCATACATGCCAGACAAACAAGCCTAGTTAATTCCATTTACCACAGCATCACAGCAGCTCAGAAAAAGCACTTAGTTAAGGAGAAATTTTTTACTTATGGAAGTTTCTCTGTGTAAGGGAATACATGTAGTGAGAAAGTTCAGTGTCAGCTAGTTGAAGGGTGAGACCTGGTTGCATGGAATGTTAGATAAAATAATTTCACCGTGTGCTTCAGCAGGGTACTTCCCTGTCCGAAGACATATATGTCTTCATACTAACAGTTAAAAATGCCACTCGTTCTTGTCTGATCTAGACGAGTAGAAATTCAGAAATACTAACTTGTATTATTTTTAATATAGGCCGTCCTCTCCTCCAGCTATTTTAAATTAATTTTTTGAATTAGACCCAAAAGGTTCTGGAAAGAACAGTGGATATTTAACACTGTTCAGTGTTGTAAAATTCCTCGTAAGAATGCCGAATGTTCTGCATGTTCACTGAGGAACTCTGAGCAGGGCTTACATTTTAAGTTTGTTTTTCACTACAGTGAATGTGCAATGGAAAATGTAAGCCTAATTCTTCTTTGGGATGCTCGGAATCCACTAGAGGAATACATCACAGGGTTCTTTGCATTTGAGAAACAGCATCCAGAGCTTACTAAAGAGTTGTGTACTGCAGGAAGACTTTTACTCTGGAAATATGGGGGATGCTTTACGGTACAGGGATACCCTTCTTGTGTCACTTCTCTGTCTATTGTTTTGGTATTTAGTCGCCAGTAATACCTTTAATGCCTTTAAAAAGACCATTAAGTCAAAACTGAGCTTCTGTCTGAATTTCAGTTTTCTGAGCAAATTCTTAGCTTCCCAAGAAAGATGACCATCTTTAGCAGTAAAACCAAATAAACCTATGGCTTGAGCGTGTGTATGCACATACTCATGGAATGTGTGGATTTTTCTTCAGCAATGAATCTTTGCCTTTTGAAATGTTTGCAGTGCATCAAATATTGTGATTCATTTTTCTCGTCGTTTTACAGGGCAGGCATTGAAGGGGCTGGCTGTGTGCTATACGATGTACCACAGCTGGGTGATTATTCTGTATTATATTTTAAGCTGTGATGTTGGAAAGATTTCAGGTTATATCATGTAAGATAAACTGATCAGTTCAGGATCAGTTTTAACTGGAAATGTGGAAAAAAAATGTTTCTGAGAAGTGTCACAGAAATGGAAATACCAGTGCTATATAGTGATACACTGTGTTTTCCTGTAAAATTTAATTTCTTGAGAGGAACCTAAATACTGAGTTGCATAATTCATAGTGATAAAATGTTTTGTTAAATCCCCATGAACAAGAAGCAAAAGATCTGAAGGCTAGTTTATTTTGAAAACCTCAGTTTCAACTGCTAATCTTCCTGCATACTGGAATGGAGAAGTCTTCCTTAAGTATTTTGTGTGTTATTTGAATTGGGGCTATACAATGCTAGTGGGATCTGAATTAAATGCTTTTTCTGAATGAGACTTCTCCAGAAAATCAGAATGAGCTGTTAAATCAGTGAAACGTGAAGGGATTCTGCCACCCCGGACCTATTGATATTTTTTGCCTTTTTAAAGAAAAATCATCGTTAACTAGAATATGTACATTTGATACTAACTCTACCACATTATTTGAATATGCATATAATTTTTGTACTCGTGTTTTAATGGAGTATTTCACATTTTAATTTAGATATTTGCATGCTTTGTGTTTTACTAATTGGTTTCTGTGTGCAACAGGCCCCAGGCATGGAAGAGCTGATATGGGAACAGTACACTGTGACCTTACAAAAGGTGAGTGAGTGCCTGTTATATTTTTAGTTTACAAATATTCAAGCATTGGTTTAGTCTAAGTGTGTTTTACGATAGATGTTATTAGCATATCTGAGTCTAGAATAGGATTAATTAATTGTCCAAATCAGATATGTTTTTCATTTTAAAGCTTAATTGCTAGTTACTCATACAATAGCATGACTCATTAACGTTAGGATTGAATTAAATTAACAATTTAAGTG
Source organism: Charadrius vociferus (assembly GCF_000708025.1). NCBI lineage: Eukaryota > Metazoa > Chordata > Aves > Charadriiformes > Charadriidae > Charadrius > Charadrius vociferus. Next base: position 51,783 of record NW_009648967.1, on the reverse strand, counting down.
CTACATATGCTACTGTTTGGTCTTTATAATTACAGTATAATATACCACATGCCAACCACATAGCTAAATTCATCATTGAATAACCTTAAAAACAAAGCAGATGGTTCTATCAAGCAGTTGTGGTTAATGTCCAAGCTTTATAATAATCACTGAACATGATTCCACTGATTGTATTTATATTTTAAATACTTTATATCTATAAGTGTAGAATCTAGTGGAAAATTACTGTCATAAAAATGTCTAAAATACATGGACTATAGATGTCACTTTTTAACAGATATTCTAAGAAAAGAGGAAGTACCTCATTATGTAGAGTCCTTTTGAGTTAAAGAAAGTAGACCACTTCCTTCTGAGTTCTCTCATGGCTGGGCTGCCACATCATGGTACAGAGCACGTGCTTTGGCAGCAGGGGTGGTGGTCTTCCCAGCTGTTGTGATTATCTGGGTTCAGTGAGCAGCCTGTACTGCGCTGCTTGCGTTTTTTCACATGTTCTGCAGTCACCTCAACTTGATGACCCAAGGTAAATTAGCGATCTTTCCTACACAGCCTGTTTTATGCGCTGAATAGTTGGGAAAGGATTGTTTTTCAGGTTACAGAGATAGACAGGAGTAAACATTGCAGAAGTAGACCTTATTTCCTGTAATTTCCAACTTTCCAGACCTTGAATATCTTGTAAATGAGCAATACTACTTTGCCTCAGAGACACAGGCTTATACTACTGAAGTGGCAAGTTGCTTTTTTCCTCTTCAAAGAAATAACCACTTAACATTGATCTTAGTGGAATATGAGCTGGCATGCGATGACACACTGAGTGTGAGTTGAGGGAAAAGCCCTGTTTAATTTGGAGTATTACTTTGCCACTATGTTTCAACATTTTCTTTAAATAGGGCATAATTTGTATTTTATAGTGATAAGAGGTCTACATTAAAGAGCTAATAATATTAAACCCGTGTGTTTAACAAAATGTGTGGGTTTGTGTGCACCTTCTTGTCTGCAGTTATGCTAACAGTTGTGAGGTCTAGTGTTAAACACATGCTTCCTTCACACCCTATTAAGTATTTCAGTGATTTTATGAATGCCATCTTAGGGCTTTTATGGATCTGATATTTCTATGATAACAGGTTTGACGTGAATTACAAATTTAAAATAGTTGATTGTGAAAGAGTATAATTATAGAGAATTCACAAGTTCTCTGCTTGCTTTTTGTTATCAGCCATGATCTTGTTTAGTCTCATCGAGGAGTAAGTAGTTATTACGAACTAGATAGCAATTGTAATGAACATGAAATCCTGGGAAAGCTGTTCCAGTTTCCCAAGCATCACTAACAAAACAGATTTGTCTAACAATAAATTTGGTACAAATAATTAGTGGGATAGTGCAGCGAAAGGCAGGCTGAGTTACTGAGTCCTTTGCTTGATTACTAACCATTGCAAGGCTACAGAGTGAGTTTTTTGAACGCAGGAACATGTTGTCTTGTTCCATGGATTTGTAAACCCATTCCTTTTTAAATCTAGAGGTGCTGTGTATTTCTGCAACTCTACACTCGACTATCTTATTTTAAATAATACCTAGGTAGCGTGCTATCACAGAACTTTCACGTTACTCTTCTTTCTCCCTATCAAAATTCCTATGGATAGAATTGAGTTTTGTTGTATTTATTTTTGTTGTAAAGGATTCAAAACGAGGATTTGGGATTGCAGTTTCTGGCGGCAGAGATAACCCTCATTTTGAAAATGGTGAAACATCGATAGTCATTTCAGATGTTCTCCCCGGTGGTCCAGCAGATGGATTACTTCAGTAAGCAATCTCTTATTTCTCTGTCTGGCTTATTTTGAGGAGCATGGCTGCAGAATATATAAAACCTTCAGACAGGCTTGGTTGAAATCCTGGTGATTTAATCCACTCAAGATCTGATGCCCTCTTGAAAACCTAGATGTCTGTTTTAAATAAAAAAAATTGAAAAGTCAACAAGACAAACTCCACCCTGAGGTGTTTTTATTTGCCATTTTGTAAGAAACTAAATTTCAGTAGTGTTGAAAAGCTTTTATAGTTAAGTATGTTTCTTTTAAGATTGCATTTCTATTAAAGAAACAGTAGAAATACTTACTATCTTTAATCGTTCACCCTGTTCTTCCTCCAGAAAATACATCTAGTGATCAATCCTTAGTTTTCAAGAGAATGGCTTAGCCCCAAAGAAGGGTCTTCGCTCATAAGATGTCCGGAGCACATGGGGGAAGGAAGAGAAACAAAAGTGTTTGCTAAATATTTATTTTGTATTTGCAAGGAAAAAAAATACGGAGATAAAGTGTCTCTGTAGTCCTCCTGGTAACATCATCCTTGGTGAGGCAACACCTATCATGGACAAGTAATTTTAAATCTGTAGGCTTAGATAAACAGTTTCTAGCCCGCTGCTGATGAGTTTTTCAGCTTTGACCCGGAATACCTGATGAGGACTAGACAATTTGGAAGAATGCCAAAGTTGTGCAGCAATGGTACTTCAAAAGAGTAGATTCTGACTGTTTTGCCAAACATTAATTTTTGGTGAGGTAATGAAAAAGCTGAAATGGGAGTAGTTATTGAAGGACTGGATAAAAGGATTATTGTGAAGAAAATAACAAGCCGTCCTCAACATAAACATGCAAAACCTTTGTTTTTTAGCAATGATCCCTGAACAACATCACTATTATCCATCCTGTTCCATAATTGCCTATGATTTGGGAATAAAGTCATGTCCACAAAATCTTAGGTAAATTGTTGATGACAAGGCAATACCAAGCAATTTGGGGACATTCAAACAAAAAATGTTCTGAAAAGAAAAGAATGCAAAGCCGTTCTTCTAACAAACCAAGGAATTTGACTTCTTCTAACTAACCTTCGGAGTCTGGGGGAATTACAATCCTGCAATCCTTTTTTAGGGTGGAGTGGACATAAATAGATGGGAGCTCTTGATGCAGTGTTACAACATTAAGTTTGATACAGACTGTGGATGTATGGACTGTGAACAGAGCTATTTTAACTTTCACATAAAGCCAAGATGAACCTGATACTGGAATATGAGATGCTGTCCTGGCATGCTCATTCAGTAAAAGGAATTGGCAGGGTATGAAAAGAGGCACAAAAATCATTCAGGAGTTAGAGAAAGTGCCTTACAAAGACAGGCTTAAAGTGTGTAATCTTCTTATTTAAAAAGAAGATTGTGATGTGACTTGATTACAGTGAAGAGAAAATTATAGTTACTAAAGATTTCTTTTATCTAGCAGAAAACAGCACGGTAGCCAGTAATTAGTTGAGCTCGTGCTCTGACTGTAACGTTAGTAACTGAGTAGTCTCCAGAATATACTAGTATGAGGAGTGGTAGCTTTTTTTATTTTTATTTTTTTTATATTCTCCTGCACTTTTTGCGCTGAAAGGCCTTTCTGGAAGATACGTTTTTTAATTAATCGTGTTACGGGGCTGTCTCCTCAGGGTGACTGGGTTAAGTCTTAATGGTCTATTTGACATGCAGGAGGTCTGAATAGACAAGTTTGTTATGTCTTTTGGCCTCTCTTAGGGCAGGAGGACTTTTTGTGTATTACAGTTTGGTTGGGATTCTTCTCCCCAGTCATCTTTCTTTAAAGGAGATGGGACCTGAATAACAGTCTTTCAGAAAAGTATACCAGTGTGGTACTTGTCAAGATTTGTCTGAATACTGCTATGGCTGCAGCAATTTGAAGCTCTCTGGAAATTCTTATGTTGGTGTGAAAAAAATCTAGTACTAGGTGTGAAAGACTAGGAGTTCTGAAAGAACTTTAAAAAAAAAAGAAGTGAGTTTCAATGGTCATCACAAATATTCTTTAAAAAACAAAATCTTTGACATTATGGCAAGGTCTTAAACTGGTCTTAAACATGGTCTTAAAATACATGCCCTCAGTCTTTAATTTTACTAAATAATGAATGGTAGTTGGAAAAAATGAAAGTTACGTGAGGCAAATGATGTCCTGCCTAGACAGACCTTGTCCAAGAATTTGCTGTCCACATTGTACATGTACAAAGGTATACACCACTACTCAAAGTCTAATTTTTAAACATACTGAAAGCTGCTTCTAGTATTCAGGTATTGTAGTGTTTGTATAACAAACAGTTTTTAAGCAAAACTCCCTGTTAAGAGTGAATGAAATCTATAGGTTCCCCCTGAGAAAAAAAAAAAAAAGACATTTTGTTGTGGTGTTTTCATGAAGACTCCTCTTAAATCCTTTTTTTTTCTTTTTTTTTCCCCTCCCCCTCTTCCAGAGAAAATGACCGGGTAGTCATAGTTAACGGGACCCCAATGGAAAATGTTCCACATTCTTTTGCAGTCCAACAGCTTAGGAAAAGTGGAAAAGTGGCCACCATTGTAAGTAAATTGCAAATGTTTTCACTCTACAGTGGTATGTACATGTGTAAGCAGTCAAGATTTTGGTTTTCTTCTATGAAGTGTACTATAAATGCATAAAGTAAAGCAAGTCTTTGCCCAATAGAACTTACAAAGTAAATACAATAAAGCAAAGATGTAGTTTCTACAGGTGAAGCGAATGGAAATTAAACAACAGTGGCACAAAGTTACCCTGTTGAAAAACTGGGAATAAAACACATGTCCTCAGTCTTTAATTTTACTGAATAATGAAGGGTAGTTGGAAAAAACGAAAGTTATGCGAGGCAAATGATGTCCTGCATACACAGACCTTCTCCAAGAATTTGCTGTCCACATTGGCTTTCGTTAGTTGAGAGAGGCATCTACAACTCTCTTTTGGGGGCTTGTCATATTTTTTTAGAAGCCACCTAGAAAAAGAAAAGAAGCATTCATTACTCTCACTCTTGCAGAGATAAAAGAATGTCGTTTCTGATCTGATATTTTTTTATTTTTAAATTCTCTTACTCTTCTTTATCCTCCCAATTAGCAAATATTTCTTCTGCACATCCAAGTAACCTAATATACTGGTTGTTCTATAAATAGAATGTTGTTCCTTTTTTTTCCTCACCAACCTCTGTTTGAAGTGTGAAGACTATTCATCTGTTGAATTTCATATTCTGACCATTGGAGGGTTTTTTGTTTTGTTTGTTTGTTTGTTTGTTTTGTATTGCACTGAACAGGTGGTGAAAAGACCAAGGAAAGTGCAGGCTGCTGCATTGAGGAGAAGCCCCTCGATTGACTATGAGGACAGAGCTTTAGATGTAATGGATGACCATGCAGAATTTGATGGCAAAAGTGCTCGAAGTGGCTATAGCGAGAGAAGCTGGCATAGTGGTAATGGAGGGCGCAGCCAAAGCTGGGGGAACAGCCTGGATCAGAGCTACAGACATGAACAAGACAGAGGGCGTAACCGAAGCAGAGACCGTGACAGGGAATGCAGCTACAACCGTGATCAAAGTCGTGGTAGGAGCGTTGACAGGAGCTTGGATCGAGACTATAGAAGAGATCGGAGCAGGGGAAGGAGCATCGACAGGGATGGTGGCTATGAACGGGACTACAGAGGAGACTACAGCCCACCCAGTTATAGTCATGGATCTCAACCTGATCCTAGATATGGGAGGGAAGTGAGGAGTCGAAGTCGGGACAGGCTTCGTTCCCGAAGTCCTTCACCTGAAATACACCATCAACATGAATACCTAGGACCACAGGATCAGAATGGACCAATCAGTGTTCTCTTAACAAAAGGCAGACGTAATGAAGGTAGGTATAGCAGGAGAGGAGAGGAATTGGCTTTTAATAAAGCATATTAATTTAGTGGGGGAGCGAGAGGAGCTGCATATTCTCTGCTTTTACAGGTTAAATGTTGAGTGTTCTAACTGATTGCTTAAGTTGTTCTTTCATTCTTCCTGGATGGTTTAGGGTGCTTTTCCCCCCAGCACCTTGAACTTTACCTTTGAACACAGAACTGTTCACCCACATCATTTCAGTCTTTTCAAGCAACTGTGTCCTTTGGTTTTCCATTTGCTCTGCCCTATTCTTCTGGTTCTGGTGGGAAACATGGATCTGATCGTGATTCAGATTACACTTGGCACATCTACAAAAGGGTCAGCTACAAAAGGTGAAGAGTATGCTCTGCCTTTAATGGTGCACTTAGTTCTTCCCTTCGGTATAATTAAATTAGTTCCGAGGATTGTTTGGTTCTGAATGCTTAATAATGTAGTTAAAGAATACTGAAATAGCAACAACTGAAACAGCCTTTCCTTGCTGAGTATTGGAGTGTGTAAATGAAAGCTAAAAGCCTGATCTCTCATATGCTGTGAAGTCAAGTCTGTTGTGCTATAAAGCATATCTGAGATTAGGTTGTGCGTGCTTTTCTGTTTGGTTTTTTTTGGGGGGGGTGTGGTGGCTTGTTTGTGGGGGTTTTGTGGGTGGTTGTTTTTTACTAGTCTGCCCTGTTATGATTTGTAAGAATTTTCTTCTCACGCAAGTTTTGTATGCAGGAGCTAACTAACCTCTGTTTTCATTGACTCTGGCCAGGATCCCTTTCCCTCCTTCCTCTTCTTCCCCTGCATATAACGTTTCCCCTTCTAAAGATAATGCAGATAGATATACAAATAAGGGTAAATTTAAGGTGTTTTTGTTAAGTTTTTTATGTAGTTAGTAATTCCTTAGTAATTTCTGCCATTCATAGGGGTATTCTGCACATTTACTCAAATGTGGTGATTTTTTAAAGCAGATACCTGTTTCTTTCCTTTTCAGTTGTTCTAGGATGTGTGCGTTTTAAGAGTGTTGCCTTTCTTTTTAAGTAGCAAATGCACTGATCCCAGTAACTTGGATCAAAGGAAAAAGGGGGAGCGGGGCTGGTGGAAATCCTTTGCCTGAAGCAACTGAGACACTTACTGGGGTACCAATAGGACAGACTTAGCATGCAGCAATTTGTGGAAAAAAACCAGCTCGTCTATTAGTGCTTCTCTCCCTTTCTACACCATGCAAAATATGATGCAGACAGAGAATCTAGTCCAGCATGTTAATAAGCACCTCCAGAATGAAGGTGTTGTTTTGCTGGTGATTGGTTTTGGCCTGCTGTTTGTTCTTACTGTGGTGACAGCACAGAAATAAGAGTTAGCCTAGGGTTAAGTGGGTTTACTAGGTCTGCAATTTTTTCTTTTCTCATGGTGTAACAGGGTGTGCTGCATGTACACTGTGTAGTTTTAAAAAAATGCATCCTTGTTCATCTTCTAAGATACACTGGATTATTTCCCTGATTGCAGAATATGGTCTCCGGCTTGGAAGTCAGATCTTCATAAAAGAAATGACCCGTACTGGCCTAGCAACCAAAGATGGCAACCTTCATGAAGGGGATATCATTCTCAAGGTCTGTGCTGGTTGTACTGCTAGCAGTTTAGCAGGCACTTGTTACAGTGGTTACGCTGGAGTAAGCCATGTTATAGTCAAGTTCACTATTAAACTTGAGCACAATATGGACTTGTTTACTTACAGTGTTATTGTTGCCTTTTTATGTCCAGATCAATGGTACAGTGACAGAGAACATGTCTTTAGCTGATGCCCGAAAATTGATTGAGAAGTCACGGGGAAAGCTCCAGCTGGTTGTCCTCAGGGACAGAAAACAGACACTGCTCAACATTCCTTCATTGAATGACAGTGACTCAGAAATGGATGGTGAGGTTTAATGTTGATAAAAAGTTCCAGACTCTGTGCAGGAACAGAATGGAGCTTATAGTGCTTTGCTGTGGTAGAGTGGTACTAGGTTCTTTAAATAAAACCAACAAAAATAACAAAACACAAACAAACCTAAGTAACAGTCAATTAATCATTAAGCCCACATCCGTTAGGTGAAAGAATTTTGGAGTAATCATGTAGTTACATTTGGTGCAGGGGCAGAGATAGAAGAAGCAATGTTGGTCTGGCAAAATCAATGTTACTTTTCAGAAAAAGCAAGTCAGTTGCTTTAATAAAAGACTTCAGATTTAAAAACAGGTGGGTTGGACTGGTGTCTCCTTCTGAGGGCATCAACATTTATAATGGCATTCAACAGGAGGGAAGAATGTCAGGACAACAGAAATGAAGTCCTCTGTACAACTGTTTTCTATTTCCGCTATCTATTCCATACAAATGATCTCTCACAGTGTATGAGATGTATCTCTCAACATAATCTTGCTTTGGAACAGTTGTTTGGGGAGTAGGATGTTCCATTATAGAGTGCAAGATACTTGCTTCTCTGATGTCAGACTATCAAGTGCACCTTTTTGTAGGTTTTACTGTGAAGACTGAGATATGGTTCAAGTCTGAGGGCTACTCTGTTTCTTTTGTCACTGAAAAGCAATGATGTGAGGACTGTTAATGTGAAGGTGGTCTTGTTTGGAAACCTCCAGAAGACCTCAAATAAAAGGCTGCTAACACTAGTTAATGAGTTTGTGGTATGCTCAAAGTAGTTGTGTGATGTTGAGTGTGTTTCCTAAAAGTTGTGTGAAACCTTTATGAAATATTTTTGGGGGCACGGGAAGGTGGAAGCACTAAAAGGCATACAGCACTTTTTGAACCCGAGTCAAATCCAACTTGGAATGGGAGTAGGCTTTAAGGTTCAGCATATTTTATATGTCAGAACTTTGTAAATAAATATGGTGATCAGATGTGCAGATAAGTTAAACAAATCTTGCATTTCTTGATTTGCTGCTCTCTTTACAGACATTTCTGAAATAGAGTCAAACAGATCATTCTCCCCTCAAGATGACAGATTACATCATTCTGATCTAGATTCGCATTCATCCAATGAAAAGCTGAAAGAGAAACCAAAGTAAGAAATAGTCTTTTTAGTCCATTTTCCTAATGCTTGTCAAAAGAAATTCTTAAAGTGTACATGGCATTCTTATCTAATTTCACCATACTTTTTTTTGTTTTCTTTCTTTTAGTGCAAAAGATGATCCATCCAGTAGGATGTCCAGGATGGGAGCAATGCCTACACCATTCAAGTCAACCGGTGACATTGCTACTCCTGCTGTTACAGTTGTAGATACAAACAAAGAACTGAAGTACCAAGATGACCCAGCAGGTCAGAGTTTGAAGTTTTTGGTTGCCTTTTTTTTCCCCTGGCCATAGAATGTCTATTCCCCAAGTCATGTTGACATACCTAGTATACTCTCCATGTCAGCCCCATCCTGACAGAGAAGAGGTCTGTCACTGCTTTGTGATGCAGAGAGAGAAGAAACACATGAGATTTTTGAATGCAGTTGCTTATTAGAATTACCACCTCAAAAAGCATGTACTCTCCTAGGGCATCTACTGTAGCCTATTGCCTTAAGCAGCCAAATGAAGCTATTCCTGAAGTCTGATCTGGCTTGCCTGAAAGAGTTGTGTATCCCTCCCTTGACCTTTTTTGTTCTTTTCCAAGATTTTTTAAAACAAAGGAAGTAAATCAATTCTAGTCAAAGAGATACTTGACTTCTAAAGTTGTATCAATCTGGCATGGAGGGTTTGATTGCTCTCTGATAGCTAAAAATTGCTGCCATTTATAATTTTTTAATAGCTTAGTAACTTCTGTTGGCTTTTTTCACATGTAGTGTCTCAACTAAAAGCAGTTACTAGAACGGTTCTTAAACCCAGCCCTGAAGATGAAGCAATATATGGGTAAGGCGGCATTTGCTGTGTTCTTTTGCGCTCAGCGTTCTTCCAGTTACCTGTACCTTGTTCTTGGTTGCATGGGTTTTGGGGTTCTTTGCTCATTTGGAGTGATACTGCCTTCATAGCTTAGTGCCAAGAAGAGATTACATGGCTTCTAACTGACCATATTTGAGTTAAATTTAGTTTTACAAGTATCTGCCTGGAAGGTATAGACTTGCCTTCTACCTGGAAGGTATAGAACAGCCTGTGTTTCTGGGCTTGCATGGTAGCATGCACAACAGTATGTTTTTATATTTTTATTCTGCTCTATTTGGCACTTTGATATAATATTTGGAGTACTATGTCCATTTTGGGGCTCCCCAGGACAAGAAAGATAGTGACACACTGGAGCAAGTCTAGGGAGTTGGTGGCTGCAGCATATGACATACGAGAAAAGACCAAGAAAATTTGGGTTGTTAAGCTTGAAGAAGAGGGCTGAAGAGACATCTTATTGCTGTCTGCAATGATCTGATGGGAACAGAGCCATACTCTTCTCAGAGGGGTAGAGTAGTAGGATGAAGAGCAAGGGACACAAGCTGGAATATAGGAAATTCTGACAATATAAAGAAGAAAACTTCTTATTTTGAAGGTGGTTAACCACTGGAACAGCTTTCCCTTGTAGATTGTGGTATCTCTACCACCAGAGACACTCAAAAGCATAACTGGTCAAGGTTCCCTGAACAGCCTGCTTTGAGCAGAGGGCCATTCTAACCTGTGCGGTTTTATGGAAATGTATTTTACACCTCTTCTGTTATTTTGTATGTACACAAAAGACAACCTTCCCCTTCCTTGCAATATTAAGATACAAAGAGAATGTCCTCCGTTTAATTTGTAAACAAGCTTGTTGCAAGACAAGGCCAAACATATGTGTGTTTCTATACAAGCTGGAAACTTCTGTACAGAAATTGGTCACTCCTCTTCAAATCCAAGGTTTTGCAGTCCATATTGCAGTCTCTGCTTGGAAATAAACAAAATATTGCTCCAAAGTTTACTTTTGTGGGGTTTTTTTGGGATTATTTTTATAAGTGGTCAAATGGAATCTGGTACTATTGATTCTTTAACAATTAAGATACTATAAGTTGCAAACTGTATTAATAGGAAATCAACTTACATGTTTTTGAGAGTTTCCAAATACAGAAATTGAATGGAGTGGAGCACTGAGATTGTAAGGAGGAGCCTAAAGATAAAGTTTGGATGATATTCTGTAGCTTTGAGTGTTTTTTTCAAATGGATTCACTTCTCAGATCTTTTCTGGATTGGACCCTGCATATGTTGTCATTGATGTGCAAATTAATCAACTGATTATTTTGGTGAAGGGGAATTTATAATACAGGCTTAGGGTATTACTGAGAAAGGCTGACGGATAAGTACTGTCCTCTATGTTGGAAGGTCACTCAAGCATACAGCTTTTCTGACAGCAAAAAAGATGAACCTAGTGCAGTGGCCTCTCCCACTGCAGTATGAAAGGACTGTTTGTTAACATACCAGTAGGGTATACTTGGAAATACTTCTCATTACGGGAAAACTTGGAGAGATCTGTCTAACAAACATGTTAAATTGCAGAGAAAACAGGTTTAAATTTAATTTGTATGACAGTTCTCAAGCATACAGAGGTAAAAACAGTGGGTATCATTACTTATAACTCAGACTGTTTTCACAAAAAAACCCAGCTGCTCATCTGCAAGAGGATCCAATAGGTAGGCAACTATTTTGGGACTTCAAAAACACGGGGAGTTGTTTTCCTGCTGTGTCAAGTCTGTGTGTGGCACTTAGTTGCTCTCCCTAGTTCAGTTCACTCTGAAAAATGCACATTCTCTGCTTCCTTCCCTCACTGAAGAGTTACCTGGGTAAATATAGCACATATAGCGAAATAAAGGGGCTAAGAATATTAATAATATAATTTTGTTGAAAGGGTTACAACTTTTTTCTCTTGACAACTTATTACTGTCATATGCCTAACGTCTACGCTTACTTCCTTTTTCTGCCTGTAAATCTTGTAGTCCTAATACAAAAATGGTGAGATTCAAGAAAGGGGACAGTGTGGGTCTACGACTGGCTGGCGGAAATGATGTAGGGATATTTATTGCTGGAATTCAAGAAGGCACCTCAGCTGATCAGGAGGGACTGCAGGAAGGAGATCAGATTCTTAAGGTATGGGTATAAGTATATGCCCCTGAAATGCAAATCACTTTTGTATTTTTTGGTTTGCTTCTTAGTGGAAATATGGAAGAAATTAAGATCTTTGGAAGTCAAGTTACTGCTTTGGAACTGTGTATGTGTGGTGGAGGGATCCTACTGAAATGTGTTTTTGAAGAAGAGTTGTTTATCAAATTTTATTTTGTTTAAGATTCTGTGGAAGGGGTAGGTAGGAGAAATATTTATTAAAAAAAATGCTGCAAGATGGGAGAATAAATTTTCTGTGCAATGCTAGTCTTGGAGGAGGAAAAGTTGAGGACAGCATATTTTTCTTTTTTCATCTTTCTCCAATTTCCTTGGGTAACAGTGATTTATTTTTCCAGTTTCTGAATTATATCTTCTATGCCATTTTGTCCTCTTATATATTCCTCTTTTTTTTCTGAAAATTCAAATAGGAGGCTAATGTAATTTTCTCTTCTGCCTGTTTTCTCTTGTGATAGCTTCGATTTTCAAGGCCTCTTGGGAGCTTTTGAAGTAGAAGAAACAATCTTGTAGTGCACATCCAGGATCTTGTTATTTCCGAAAGATTACTGTTAATGGCTGGAATAAAATATTCCTTGTGGCAACAGACATCCATATTGACTTTAAAAAAAAGGTGTAATGAGGGAAGAGAATATTTAAGATTTTTTGATTAAACAAAAATCTTTGGTTATTCCTTTTATTGTCAATTTTTCAGGTATTGATTTTTATTTTTAATTTGTTTTTTCGGCACATAGGTAAACACTCAAGACTTCAGAGGCATTGTTCGGGAAGATGCTGTTTTATATCTCTTAGAAATTCCCAAAGGTGAAACAGTGACAATTTTGGCACAAAGCAAATATGAAGGTAGGTGCTTTAAACAAAATTTGTGTATATACATGAAGCTTTTAAGCTTTGTTTTGTCAGTGAAACCACAAATAATCTCTGTTGTGCTTATTCTTGAAAGCTTTTAGTTACCCTCCTTTTCAGTAGCTTAGAAGATAGCTGTATTCCATACCACAAGGGTCATACAGATGTCCATGTGTGGCGTGTTTTTCGGAGCACTTCTCCATCTTTCAGTATTAGCAAATGCCATCTCTTCTTAGTCCTGAAAAGTGGCAATGCATTGCTTGTTCTTTCTGCTTTTCTGTCTGTAACAGCTGGCCCAAGATCTGCTGTTAGCATGCCTTTTCTGCTGTGCCTTTGGCAGTCACAAGTGATTCAGTCAGCAGCAAATAGATAGTTTTATTGGTGAACAGTTAAGGAGTAAGCAAAGTCTCTTGCTTTCCTGTTGGAGACACAGCCTGCTGTAATACTGAAGTAACATAGCTGCCTTTCACTTGGGAAGGTGTGTTGTGGTTTAGCCCCCAGCCGACAGCTAGGACCACTTGCGCACTCACCCCAGTTCAGATAGCTGAGAGAGCTGGAAGAGTAAAAGTGAGAAAAAACTTGCGGGTTGAAATAAAGACAGTTTGATAGGTAAAGCAAAAAGCTACAGATGCAAGCAAAGCAAAACAAGAAATTCATTCACTGCTTCCCACCAGCAGGCCGGTGTTCAGCCATCTCCAGGAAAGCAGGGCTCCACCATGCATAAGAGTTACTTGGGATGACAAATGCCGTAACTCCAAACATCCTCTCCTCCTTCTTTCCCCCAGCTTTATATACTGAGCATAATGTCACATTGTATGGAATAGTCCTTTTATCTCTTGGGGTCAGCTGTCCCAGCTGTGTGTCCTCCCAGCTTTTTGTGCACTCCCAGCCCTTGCTGGTGCAGAGGTGTAAGAAGCACAAAAGGCCTTGAGAGCTTAGCAATAACTAAAAAAACCACCAGTGTGCTAGCAAAAGTATTTCTCATCCCAAATGCAAAACATAGCACAATACCAGCTGCTAAAAAGTTAACCCTATGCCAGCTGAAACCATGAAAAGGTGGTAGGTACAAGTACCTCCTGCCATCAGAGCTGTAAGGGCTGTATGTGTACAAGTATAGAATGTTCTTTGATAACGTGTGTGTAGGGCAGTGGAGGTGAAGACTAGGTTTTTGCATCTTTCTGAGTGGAGGGGAAGAATTTCAAAACTATTCTCTAGATGACAGCTTAATCTTTCTTTCAAGTGTAAAATAATATAAACTAAAGAGGAGTTCCTGTTTTAGTCTACAGAGACATCATGGCCTGTGGCAGAGGAGATTCATTCTTCATCAGGAGCCACTTTGAGTGTGAAAAAGAATCACCACAGAGCTTAGCATTCACTAGAGGGGAGATCTTTAGAGTAGTCGACACCCTGTATGACGGCAAACTGGGAAGCTGGCTGGCTGTGAGAATTGGAAATGAACTGGAAAAGGGCCTCATTCCAAACAAGAGCAGGTAAGGTGGCATCCTGTATTCCTACTCATTGTTAAAGTAAGATATTTTTTTTTTTTTCCAAATGATATTTTCTTCCTACGACATACCTTTCTTCCTTCCCCCCTCCCCGGCCTTGACCTTACAAGAATGGATAATTGGTTTTGTCTTTACTTTCACAACAATTGTGCCTGTAAAATCGTAGATTTTAGAACCATGGCATTATGTGAAGAGAGGATGGTCTTAACCTACATAGTAGATCTAGTATTTGCAACACAGACCTAGAGCTCCTTTCTCAGCAATCAGACAAGCTTTGATGACTAGCTGCTTCAGTTCCTCATGTAGGAAATGGGTGGAGGGTCCTATTTTTACTTTTTTTGCCTTTCTCCCTCCTTCCCCCCTATCCCCAACCAAATCAAACCAAATAAAAAAACCAAACAACCAAACCCAACAACAAAAAAAACCCTACACCTTAGGAAGTTTATGACTAAGAACAAGTCCTGCCTGACTAACCTAGTGGCCTTCTATGATGGAGTGACTACGTCAGTGGACAAGGGAGAGAGTTACAGATGTCGTCTATCTGGACTTCTGTTCGGCTTTTGACGCAGATCCCCCACAACATCCTTCTCTCTAAACTGGAGAGAGGTGGATTTGATGGGTGAACTATTCAGTGGATGAGGAATTGGTTGGAGGGTTGCATCCAGAGGGTAATGGTCAACAACTCGATGTCCAGATGCAGATTGGTGGCAAATGATGTCTCTCAGGGCTCTATACCTGTTGGAGCGGGTCCAGAGGAGGGCCACAAAAATGATCAGAGGGGGTGGAACGCCTCACCTGTGAAGAAAAGCTGAGAGAGTTTAGGTCGTTCAGCCTGCACAAGTGAAGCCTCCAGAGGGATCTTACTGGGGCCTTTTACTACTTAAAGGAGACTTTCAAGAAAGATGGGGACAAAGATTTTAGCAGGGCCTGCTGTGATAGGACAAGGGGTAATGGTTTTAAACTAAAAGAAGGTAGATTTAAACTAGATATAAGGAAGAATTTTTTTACACTGAGGGTGGTGAAACACTGGAATGGGTTGCCTAGAGACATGGTAGATGCCCCATCCCTGGAAACATTCAAGGTCAGGTTGGACGGGGCTCTGAGCAACCTGATCTATTTGAAGATGTCCCTGCTCATTGCAGGGGGGTTTGACTAGTTGACCTTTAAAGGTCCCAACCCCAACTATTCTATGATTCTATGACTGTGTATGTAAGAATACTCTGATGATTCATCTTTTAAAAGAACTTCACTGCTTGAATTTCTTTTGTATATCCTTACGGAAAATGTTTCAAGAATTTACTCCAAGGCCGATATTTCTTGGTAGCCATAGTCCTTATTGGGTGTGAAATACTGAGTGAACCACAGCAATGTTTTTTGCTTAAGTATGCTTTCCTAGTCAAAACTGATGTGAGGTAATAATAAGTGTTCAAATGTGCAGAATGAGTAAAAGTATTAAAATTCATCAGCAAAAAAATCAGGGCATTTTTAGACTGTAGCTTTTAAGTTCTTGAGTGTGGTTGTGATTTTACAATTGAGGAAAAAAGCTCACAACTGCATTGTACACAAGTTCCTGAAACATGCTTCTTATGTGACTCCCTTGCCCCTTCCCTGGTTAGTACATTCTGTCCTCTCTGTTAATTGATCTGACCAAACCAGCTTTTGTCTCTATGCTGTAGTATCTTTACTTACAACGCCTCATGAGAAGAGAATAGCGACACTAATTTCTTAGTCCTTCAGTCCTGAGTTTCACTCCTCTTTGCAGTTGCATTCTTTTATTTATGCTTCTGTGAGTTACCAGTTTAAGACCCGAGGACTCATTCCTGCCCAGCAATTTCGTAGCTGTGGTGAGTCAGAGCATCGTTCTGACATTGTGTTTGCTCCAAGGCAAAAGAACTTGGATTTCTCTATTCTTTGATCCACTCATGGCTGTCTGTCTGGCAAATTACCTGTTGTAAATTGAAAATCTGTTGTTCTTCAGTGAAAGTGCCTCTGCCCTCTTTGTCTTGGTACAAATCAACTCTGTGCTTTCTCTGTCAGAGCTGAGCAGATGGCCAGTGTTCAAAATGCCCAAAAAGATGGCTCAAGTGATAGGGCAGACTTCTGGAGAACACGTGGCCAGCGATCTGGAGCGAAGAAGAATCTGAGGAAGAGTCGTGAAGATTTGACAGCTATTGTATCTGTGAGCACAAAATTCCCAGCTTACGAGCGAGTTCAGTTGCGTGAGGGTAAGTGAGACTGCTGTAAGCCAGCTGGCCATTTATTCCTGGCTGGTTTAGCATCCAAATGTTTGGTCAGCTAAGTAAGTGATTTAGAACAACTTGGGTTCAATGTTAGATTTGAACAACAGGAAGCAGTGACATTTTTCTCAGAATGCAGATTTCTGGATGCTATTAACTACTCTAAGAAAAAACCTTTTTATGTTTTAAATGGCTGCTATTCTCCTTTGCCTCCAAATTACATGTACCAATTTCAAGGTTTAAAGTGAAAAAACGAAGAAACAAGCAGAGTTCTTCTGTTTCCTCAGCTTCCCCTTGGCTAGCTCTGAAAGTACAATCCATATGCCTGAGATTAATCACAATCTTTAGCTTGCTTATAAATAACACTTTAGCATCACCTTGACAGCAAATAAACCCCAAGTATTTCCAACAGATTGTCCAAATGTAAGCAAGGATCATGTGGTCCATCTCCATGACTATAAACTAGCTATATTACTAGTGAAGTTGAGCAAGTTGAGATAATTTTCTGGGTATTCACACATGACACTATTGTGGAACGAAACAAATAGTAAAACGTGTTTTAAAGCAGCTCCCAGATGTCAAGATGAAGGACTGAGCAACAGAATGGCGTTCTCCCATTAGTTTCTGAGGACTGTGTTTGCACTTCTTTTGACGTAATCATGACAGAATTTTGCATTTCTTTGCTTCTTCAAACTTCCCTGCAGCTGGTTTAGCATTTTAATCTTTATTCACACAAAACCCACTGGGTCACATTTCATGCTGTTCTGCAGGATGGAAAGATTACTGAAGATCTCCTGTATATTTTCAGAATGTTGAATCCTCTCAATAAATCTTCATTAGAAAGAATAAGGAAGCTGTTAAATTAAAACAATCTGTTTTGCTTTCTCAGATGATGAAAATAGCTTTCATTGAGTTATGCTGTTGCACAAACTTTAGAGAAATAAATTTTTTAAAATATATTTTTAATATCTTCAATTTACTCATAGCCTTGCATAGTAATTGAGGATCTTGTCTGTGCCACTTCACTTATATATCAAACCAGTCTTATCAGACTTCTCTTTTCTCCAAATATTTTTATTTCAGCTGGTTTTAAGAGACCTGTGGTGATATTTGGCCCTATTGCAGATGTCGCTATGGAGAAGTTGTCAAATGATTTGCCTCATCTGTACCAGACAGCAAGTAAGTTGTCCTCATAGCTTACTTATCATCCTTAACTGAGAGAACGGATAACTTGATAATCACAGCTGCCCAGCTACTCTAGATAAGGTAAAATGTTGTCTTTGCAGAGACAGAACCCAGAGACGCAGGTTCAGAGAAGTCGACTGGGGTAGTGCGCTTGAACACTGTGAGGCAAATCATTGAGCAGGTAGAGTATTTCTCTGTGAAAATTGCTTACACTCAAAGGCATGTTGTTTGATTTGTTTGTTCCTAAAACTTGCAGAGTTCTCAAATCTTCATAGCATCTATTTCTGCAATAAGCAGGCTTGGCTTAATGAATGAGAGGGGTTGTTCAACAACAATTTGTATAATTTTGAATGCTGTCCTCCAAGTAGGAGGGTGAACATGATTTTAGAAATTAAATTCTCCTTCCTTAGATGCCCCTCTGTTCAAATTTACAATGCACTGTCTTTTACTGTATGCTTTCTGAATTTGCCATGGAGGCTTTACTGTCACGCAGTTCTTCACTTGCTCTTATTGCCATCAGAAACTTAACATTTTAGATTGTTCCTGAGTTACTGTTATTGAACTGAACAGGAAGTGACTGTGATAGCTAAGTGGCATCTACTGAGACTGTATTGACTCTTTTTATAACACTGTTTAGAGATCAAGTAAATAGGTGGTAATAAAGAAGCCTAAAAAACTTAAGCTGCGGAGTACATTGGTTTTACTATTGCCCTGAGCTTAATAAAATCAATGGCAGAGGGGTTAAAACAGAACAGAAGTCTGTTCGGAGCTCAGACCCCACTGAAGCACATGTTTGAAAATCCCTTTCATCTTTGCACTAGAAGTAGCTAAGAAGGAATATATGAAATGAAAAAAGTGAGGTTTGTCTCAGCTAGTAAATGTAGATAGAAGCTCACAAATAGCACCAAGAGTAGTTAAGGTAGTGGAAGCTGTGGTAGGGACAGATAGAGAGAAAAGATAGTTAACTTTCACTACCTATTTAAAGAAAAAATATTGAATTAGTGCATTTTACTTAACAAGAGGGTTAGTTAACATATGAATGTGGACATTCAGGCAAAAGCTGTTCAGAAAAATGGAGCTGAACGAAAAAGGCTACCTGCTCTGGCTTCCGAATGTGATGTAACTGTGGAGAAAAAAATCCAACAAGTTGTGGTCTTATTTGGACAAAAATATCCCAGTTTTCCTAGGATACCATGGTCCAATGACATCCTCATTTTCCCCACAAGCAGCACACTGACTGGGCTTTCTTGTTAACAGGATAAACATGCTCTGTTGGATGTGACTCCTAAAGCAGTGGACCTGCTTAATTATACCCAGTGGTTTCCAATTGTGGTCTTCTTTAACCCAGACAGTAAGCAGGGTGTGAAAACCATGAGACAAAGGCTATGTTCCACATCGAACAAGAGCTCCAGAAAACTTTATGAGCAAGCAAACAAGCTGAAGAAAACGTGTTCCCACCTCTTTACAGGTAAGGAAGAATGTGTGTCTAACCTGCTTACCAAGACAGTAGTGGATGTGACTACGAGTCTTGAGACATCCACTTAATACTCCACATTAACTCATGCAGGCTGGAACTAAAAGGGTGTGAAGGTATGGTCATGAGCAATCCCTTCTTTGACTTTTTTCGAAGTTCCTTGTTCTGCCAAATGCTAATACAAAAGTAGTTGTGAATCAGCATACTGTCATTAAAAGATAAGTGATTTAATAAGCTTGAGGAATGGACAAACAATAAAATAAAAATACCATGCTTCTGTCAGTAATCTAAATGAAATGGCTGTTTAACATTCTCACATAAGTAAAACAAAAAGCGTTAAACAGCAGACTGGATAAAGGATCACATTGCATTTGCTGTGTATGTATACTTTGTCCTTCAATTTTTACAGCCACCATCAATTTGAATTCAGCCAATGATAGCTGGTATGGTAGTCTGAAAGATACAATTCAGCAACAGCAAGGAGAAGCAGTATGGGTATCAGAAGGAAAGGTAAGCAGTCAGTCCATACCGTACTAAGCTATACAGATGTCTCAGGATATCTCTTGCTGATAAAAATTGTTGAAAATTTTTCTTTATGATGGTGGATGGGTTAGACAAGTAGTCAGCTGATGACTTTGTTAGTAACAAAAAATTACTTATTGTTGTTCTTTATGTTATACTTTGGAGCTGTCATCACTAATGCTGTGGCTGGGGGAGAATGGTGAGGCGGGATAAACTCTTACAGGACGTTATGATTCTGCATTAGTGTTTCTTTCTGTTCTGCAAAGTCATTCTTAAGGTGTTGTTTGGCATGGTTTTGAGACCTAACTAGGCTCTAATTCTTATATATTTAATCTTTATTCCTTAATTGTTTCTGACTTTTCTCTAGATGGACGGTATGGAAGATGATGCGGATGATCGTATGTCTTACCTTACTGCAATGGGTGCTGATTATTTGAGTTGTGACAGTCGGCTGATCAGTGATCTTGAGGATACAGATGGAGAAGGAGGTGCATACACTGACAATGAACTTGATGAGCCCTTGGATGAGCCAAGGATTTCATCTGTTAGCCGGTCCTCTGAACCTGTGCATCATGAGGAGGTGAGATGACTGGATTTTCAATAAGACTGTACTTTGGTCTTTCTGAAAGCGCTCTATGTGTGGCTTAAAAATTACAGTTGTTTAAACTGCAGCTTTATGTTACCTCTGATAGTGTTTCAGAGCTACGTTGTATAGAGCAAAAATAATAATAGCTCTGCTTTTCTGCCTAACTCTGTAGGTTTTTTGATGATGTCTTATCACCTTGAACTTTGCAATTACATCTGCAGTGATTGTGCTCAGGTTGCTGACCGTCATTTGATTCCTGGTTACTGTTCCCAAAATAGTAAACTTGAGAGAGAGGAAGATGATGGGATTACTGGATACTGCAGTGATTTTATTTCTTATTTTCTTTCATAGAGTTTAAAAAAATTTAGTCCAGAACCAAGGGCGCAGTTGAGAAAAGCTGGTAGCAGGGAGATCCTTAGAGAACCAAGTCCACCTCCAGCATTCAAGCCTGAACCACCTAAGGTAAACTTGCAGAAACAAATCTGAATACAAAGTTCCTCTTTCTGGAGAACTCTCCAGGGTGGCACATTGGGAAAAGCAATAGGAATGATCAGAGGCTAGAAAACATTTTAAGCGTGGAGAGAAGGAATGACTGAAGGTGTTGCAGGATCAATCAGAGAGAAAACTCAAAGGATAACAGTTCTTTTAAAGTATGTGTGATCTCTATAGGGAATTAGAAAGAAGACTCTATTTTGTGTCTGCTAACAAATTGAAAGGCACTTTCTTAGCTCAGCAAGAACAAACGTAGGCTAATCATCAGGAAAAACATATCTGATGGCCGTTATTGTGAAGCACAAAACCAGAATCTACCACCTCTGAAATCAGCCTCTGCCACTGGAAATTGACGTTAACTGTTTATTCAGACCTTGCAGGGAAAAAAATTACATTGTTTGGGCACCAAATTCTATTTTAGCAGTTCCTGATTTCCCCTGACCCTGAAGTCCTTTCTTTTTGAGGATAGGTGCCCTCACACGCTGCATGTATTCAAAATATATTCAAGTATGCCTTGACAATAGAGATTGGGCAGAGTGGGACATGTGTAAGAAAAATAAAGATGGAATAGGAAACAAACTTGGGTCCTGTGCACTTCTATACGCCTGGTAGTAATATTCAACACTAGTTAGTACTGACAAGTCATTTGGGAGGTCACTTTTCTCTGTGCTGTCCCCTAACCCACATTGTAGTTCTGGTAATTCTTAACAAATGGGACAAACAAGTCTAAATGTGCTAGTCTTCTATAGGTTGATGTGTAGTGTATGAGCATATTGCAGCAGTTCAAATACCTTTCAAGCGTTACTTTGGGTGAAGATTGACACTGTTAAATACGCAGGCAAAGTTATTAATTTCAGATTAAAGCCTTCATTTGAAATGAAAGTTACGAAGTTGCTGATTTAAACTTTGTTTGCGTGTTCTATGCTTACAGGGAAAGTTACAAAACAAAGAGGATCTATATGACTTCCCCAAGAACTATGACTCCAAATCAAATAACATTGCTGTTAGCAGCGAGACTTCAACTGTATCAGCTAAAGCAGCACCACCGCCTGTTTCTGTGAAACCTGCCTTTGGGCGTCCCATCCTGAGAAATTCTCAGTCAGCAGTCCCACCTGCAGAGGAGGAGGAAGAGGCAAAGTTGGAAGAGGAAGGAAGTGAACAAGAAAATACTCCAAAATCTGTGTTGAGGAAAGTCAAAATATTTGAGGAGATGGATCATAAGGCGAGGATACAAAGAATGCAAGAGCTACAAGAGGCCCAGAATGCCAGGGTATGAATCAGAACCATAGAATGGTTTAGGTTGGAAGGGACATTACGATCACCTAGTTCCAACCCCCCTGCCATGGGCAGGGACACCTCCCGCTAGACCAGGTTGCTCAAAGCCTCATCCAGCCTGGCCTTGAACACCTCCAGGGATGGGACTTCCACAACTTCTCTGGGCAACCTGTTCCAGTGCCTCACCAAACTCAGAGTGAAAAATTTCTTTCTAATATCCTTCCGCTGCTGTGCTTTCCAGCATATAGAACAGCCTACATCCTGAAAATTAAAATCATGATCTTGTGTTGTGTTGCTTCTGGAGGGACAAGTTTGGGAAACCACACGTACAGACATACCACTGTGTGGATTTAGATGTAAAAAGAGGATGTATTTTTAAGGCTTCCTATTGTAACTATAGAAAACTGACTTCTAATAATCCTGTCGCTTTTGACAATCCATTGTTTTCATGTGCATTTTGAATTACTACTCTAGCAAGAGATTATATAATTGTAGGAATATGGATAAGAGCAGTTATCAATTTGTGCCTTAATTGTTTCAGATGTGACCTGTTAGATCTGTAGTCTAGGATTTCTAATGGATAGACTTAAAAAGCACCGTTATTTTCTCCTGTTTTCTTTTAAAGCTTGAAATAGCCCAGAAGCACCCAGATATTTATGCTGTCCCTGTCAAAACACAGAAGTCTGAACAGAACTGGCCCCAGCCTATGAGGTAAGGTGTATCTGGTTTAAAGCATTCTGCCTTGATAGGTTTTCTTCCTGCTAGTGAAGTAAACAATCTTGTGCCTTTCTATTCGTACAAATAATTCTTCCTTCTTGTTGTGCCTCAAAGATTACTGTAAAGGTGAGGCAAAATTTTGGTGAACTCTTCTTGTTTTTCGGGATATTTGTTCTTATAGTTCACTCATAGTATTTGAGTTGCCTAGGAAGAAACACTATATTCTTTTGCTGAAATATGTGCAGCGCCACGTTTTTGCCCCAATCAGTATTATTCAGAAACTTGTCTGCATTCATGTCCTTTCTGTGCTAGATACTTGATGACTGTTAGTCTGTCCTAACACATAATGGCTGTTTTAATTACTTAATAACACTTAATTACTTAAATGCTTATTCTGTTACAGATGTATTGTGTGGGTAGGGAAACTGAGGATGAAACTTGCCTGAGGTCACCCATCAAGCCTCATAAAAGTAGTAGTCTTTCATTAAAATTCAATGAGTTCTGGACTTGTTAACCATTGTATCATCTTACCCTACACACTGCATATTTCTATGACTTGAGCTGTCAACTTATGCAAGAGCTAACACACTGCATGATGGAGTTTGTTTTCTGCTCTTCAGGACTTTAGTTTTTTATTGCTTCTTAGAAATAGCCAATAGAAATTGGATTTTTTTTTTTCTGGTAAATTAAATCCTTTGATGTCATAGTATATAATCTAAAATGCAAAAATGAAAAACATGAAGTGATTATTTTCATGTTTTCTTGGTGGGTTCAGAGAAGCATACTTTTTTTTTATACAACCTTGGAAGCTTTTTAGAAGTATTGAAAAGTAATCTTTTAACCACATAGGCAGAATGTTTGCTTCCACATAGAACTTGGTGCTGTTGCCTTTTTACAGGAATGTTAATGATTGGCATAGAGGGAATGTTTAAGCATTGGGCAATATGGAAGGAAGATAACATTTTGTTTTTGTACAATGTGGGATTGTAAAAATCATGACTTTTGAAACTGAAGAAATTCCCACCCTTGGCAGATTTTATTTCTAGGTATCTGCTTAACATCATATTAAAAGGGTAGCACCACAGTGTATAAAAAGCAAATGTGTGGGTTATTTCTGCACACTTTTGAGGATTAGAGCCCTAGTGAGAGCCTTGATTGAGGAGAGAAAACTATCACTTTTAGAAATGTCACATAAGAAGTCTTCAGACTTTGAGACAGGAAACTGGCAATGCAAAAGAAGCAGCAGTCATAGTAAAAACCTGGTGCAAAAATAATTGAGGAAAATGTCAGTTGAGGTAGCAGCAGTGGCTGAAAACCTCTCTGCTCAGGGAATAAAGTGCTGTAAAGCTCTTGATGTGTGTGGAGGGTTGTTTAATAATTTTAAATTTGGAATTCTTCCAGGTATGCTGAGTAGATCAAATCCAAACATGGATATAAGATGCCTCTCCAGATAGGCATACCATGGGCATGCAGTTGTTTATGGGCTGGAAGGGGTTTAATTTGCTCCATGTGCCTTTCTAGGTTTTACAGGGCCATAAAGCAAATACTAAGTAAAATTCT
>NW_009648967.1:22878-27536 GCF_000708025.1 Charadrius vociferus | reverse complement strand
AGACCTCCAGAACCCCAGAAGCCTCCTATTAGACCTTACCTAGAGAACCGTGGCAGTTATGGCAGTGACGCAGAGGAGGAGGAGGAGTACCGTCGGCAGCTATCAGACCACTCTAAGAAGGGGTATTATGGACAGCCATCCAGATACAGAGACACAGAATTGTAGGCTTGCTAGTACGTACGTGTATGATGCTCTTTTGAGGTTTCTTCCTTCCCAGCCAAAGTGGAGCAGTAGTTAGTATTGAAAAGCTATATTTTTACCAGGGGTGCTGTTAGAGGGTACGTACACTACTGAACTTAGACATATCTATATGCCGGAACTGGAAGAGTTCACTTTTGGGGATATTATTTTGTTAGCATCTAAGAAAAGAAATCACTATTGCCTGAATGCTGTTGCCTGTTTATATTATAAGGACCAAATCCTGAAAGCTTGTGTTAATTCCTGGTATTTTCATATTTTAACATAAAACCCCTTTTTTCCTTTTTATTAATGCTGCCTTTTTGGACTGTTCTGCTGTGTTATGAAAGTATGATCCTAGAGATACACTTCCTAATGCAATAGAACTAAATTTGAAAGTGTATTTGAAGAACAGTAAGTGCCTTTAACAAGAAGCATCTTAAACTGTTTGTTTTGACATCTGATACTTGGTGCGAAGCCATAACACACTAAAAGGGGATTGACTGTTTTACATATCTTTTTTCTTTGTTTATCAGTATCATGGTAACAATTTCCCTTGCATGTTATTTTTCTAAGTTCATAGATGCATATGTAATATTTCATAAATACTGACTGTATATAAGAAAGGTGCAATTGACTGTGTTGTTGGAAAAGACCAGGATGTGCTTAAACAGAGAAAATGATGTAGAAATTCAATCATGTATTAAAATTTACACAGACTGAAAATAATAAAGGATATATTCTAGACAAACTGTGTATGTTATTTTTCTTTAGAACAGTATTAGACTTCTAGAGTCTCTGACTTTCATGAGTATACTTACAGCAGTACACTGTTCTGTTCAGGGTCTCATCTCCCGCTGTTCAAGTAACTGGGACACATCACTGTTGCTTCCCACTGTTCTGAATGGGGTTTTAAAATCTGTTGTGATTTAAAATAAAACTGACACAGAACGACAGACTTGCTGCAAGAGAATTATCTTTTAGGGTATTATCTCCTGCCTCCCCATCCCTGTTCTTTATCCTTAATTACGCTATATAGAATAAAAATTCTTGAAAGGGTCATGGAAAAATTTATTTTTGCTGATGCAATAGAAAACATGGTTGTCTAGTGCTCTCTTAAAAAAAAAAATTCTTGTTGAAGCAAAGGAATAGATGCATCTCAGATGAGGAAATTTGTGCTGCTCACCATGGATTAGAATCACAGAATAGAATCATTTAGGTTTGAAAAGACCTTTAAGATCATTGTGTCCCACTGCCAAGTCCACCACTAAACCATGTCCCTAAATGCCAAATCTACACGTGTTTTAAATACCTCCAGGGACAGTGCCTCAACCAACTTCCCTGAGCAGCCTGTTCCAATGCTTGACAACCCTTCCAGTGAAGATATTTTTCCTAATATCCAATCTAAACCGTCCCTGGCACAACTTGAGGCCATTTCCTTTTGTGCTGTCACTTGTGAGTTGGGAGAAGAGACCAACCCTCACCTCACTACAACCTCCTCTCAGGCAGTTGCAGAGAGCAGTAAGGTCTCCCTTCAGTCTCCTTTCCTCCAGGCTAAACAACCCCAGTTCCCGCAGCTGCTCCTCATAAGACTTGTTCTCCAGACCCTTCTTCTCTGGACACACTCCAGCACCTCCATTGTCTTTCTTGGGGTGAGGGCCCCAAAACTGAACACAGTATTCAAGGTGGGGCCTCACCGGTGCCAAGTACAGGGGGACGATCACTTCCTAGTCCTGGTGGCCACACTGTTCCTGATACAGGCCAGGATGCTATTGACCTTGGCCACCTGGACACACTGCTGGTTTGTACTCAGCTGCTTGTTGACTGACGCCCCCAGGTCCTTTTCTGCCGGGCAGCTTTCCAGCCACTCCACCCCAAGCCTATAGCACTGCATGGGGTTGTTGTGACCCAAGTGCAGGACCCAGTACTTGGCCTTGTTCAACTTCATACCATTGGTCTCAGCCCATTGATGCAGCCTGTCCAAATCCCTTGGAGAGGGGGTAGAGCCTTCCTACCCTCAAGCAGGTCAACACTCCTCCTCAGCTTGGTGTCATCTGCAAACTTACCGAGAGTGCACTCTGTCCCCTTGTCCAGATAGTTGATAAGATATCAATATAAAAATTGATATAAATATATAGAAATATAAATATATAAAATATATTGACTATATAAAAACATATCAATATAAAACATTGATAAAGAGGTTACTTTCATTAAGCCGTTTTTACATTCATCTGGAGAGAATCTGTTAGCATTAAAACTTTTTCTGATCCAGCTGTATGGTTTTAGATGTGAGTTCATCTGTACTTCAGTACCACAACTCATCTTTGAAGTGATCAAGTACTACCTTTATTAGAATGTAACTTATAGTTTGTTTGTGTAATAAGAAAGCTATGATAAGCGTCATTATCATCAGGTCTTCAGTATGATTTTCCCCACCACAATCCAAGATTCGACTCATTCATTTCGTGAACAGTTTAGCTTTCGCTCTCATTGCAGTATCAGGGTGTCTGAACTCTGGAATAATGTTTCAGTATTCTGTAGGGTGCTGAAAGTCTATGCAATGTTTTTAATATATCCTCCTTTCCCTCAGAGTCCCAAGAGAAACTTAAATCTCAGCATCCACAGAATCGACTTTGGTCTTGAAATGACCAGCTTTCTCTCTTCCCCCATGTAATGCCGAAGACAAAATAGGTCTTTTTTTATTGTCCTAATTTATTGGCTTTTGTACTGGTTAGCAGTTACAATTTGTGTCTTCTGTTCAACAGTCAAACTTTTTTTTATGAGCCCGCCCTATTCTTGTGCTCTTTGATGTGCATAAGTTAATGGCTGCTATAAAGAAACAAACAATGGAATTGCACTTCTTTAACTGGCATGAAATTTGCTTTCCTAGTGTCGCTTTGAACATGTTTGTAGGCAGTACTTTTACCAGGGGATTTCAACCTTGTTTAATTCCAGGATATGGAATTTAGTGCAGAAACATAAGATGGTGCCAAGTCTGTCAGACTATGTATGCCCAGCTCGGGAAAAGCAGTAGCATTTTCACAAGTATTGTGGTGAATATTATTACGGGTCTCAGACTACAACAGTCTTGTAGTCAGGTATTTAAATTCCATCTATTCTTGACTATCCTTTGCTGTGTAAAAATCTAGCCTAGCCAATCTAAGCTCTTTCAGAGTATACATACTTATGCTCAAGGGCATTTTTATCTCAGCAGTTGCTCTAAGATACCAGAAATTCATCAAAATAAAAGGGATAAGATAGTTTAGGTGATGAAGTAGAACATGGTAAATGCATCAAGATTCGAAGCCAGCAACTTTCAAGAGACTTGACCTCGGTTTGCTGTAGCACTGGACTCTATCCACCTTTCTACTCCTCAGGTTATCTGATTGCTGACATTCTTCAATGTTCCTTCTTTCTATGAGATTTAAAACTTGCATATCAGTGCACTCTGTAACTGCTTACTGCAGCTGCTGCCTGTAGAGGATTGTGTTGACTTCTGAGCTAACTATCATGCAGAGTAGTCAGCAGCAGAAATAGAAATTGTATGAATGCAGGGATTTTTCATCAAACAAATTCTTGGATTGGTTTTGGTAGGTACAGGGGCTCAGTATGTAACATGTTCCAAAGCTCCGCAAAACTGTTCAAAAGGAGGAAGGGGAAACCTTAGCAGGGAATAAATTCTGCCCTGCATGATCCTGGCTTTTAAGAAAAGCTTACTCTATTTCCTGAAAGACAAGCACATGGCACTTTATCCCTTCCAAAAGAGTGTGCGAGGCTTCCCTAGAAATTGCCTTGAAATCACTGTGGATGCTTATAACACTGCAAGTGACATGTATTGCAAGAAAATGGCTTGTTCTATGAAAAGCAGATTACAAGATTGTTGCTTGTGCTTTTTAAAGAGATGTTCAAAGAATAAAAATCCCCAGAAGTTATTACTTGCCTTAGTTACCACTTTTAATTTAGAGGGTTATGGGAGCACTTACTTCATCCTAGGTTCCTTGATTCAAGAAACTGTCAGCTGAAAATGAAGGTCACTTGTATATAATATGTATATAATATCCAGTAATATGCTCCAACAGGTACAGCACCTACTACATGGAACTAAATAGTGAAACATAGGGAAGTCAACTCCACAGCAGCCAGACCCAGCAAAGCGGGACGGACGGAAAGGCAGGGTCAGCAAGGCTGGGAAAAACCCCTCTGCCTTACACAGAGGCACCATTCCGCCTCTGGCAGCACCAGGGAACGCTGAGTTTCCCTTCCTCTCTGCAGAGGAGCAGATAGATTCCAAGAGCAGAAACTCTGCCTGAAGCAGCTGTCACACGAGGCGAGAGCAGAAACCTCCATCCACCCTGCGCTCCCATTTCCTGGGGCCTCTCTAGGAGTGCTGAGCCCTGCCCTGCCCAGGGGACACAACGTGGGGCAGCCGACAGAGGGTCCAACACGGTCCGGGGGCTGGGATGCATGGGCTCCCGGAG
>NW_009648967.1:22317-22717 GCF_000708025.1 Charadrius vociferus | reverse complement strand
GTGCCCGGCTCGGGGCGGCATCTGCCGGTCAGCCGGTGGGTGTGCACTGGTCTGGCAGCCCCATGTGGGACGCTCCCCCGTGGAGACGCCAGAGCCCTGCAGGGGTGCTGGCTCAGCTCTCCCACCACCCCACACGCCCATTCCAGGACCTGGAAGAATGGGTATGCGTGTGCCCGGGTTGCTCCTTCTTGGGGACCTCAGCTGGGGGATAGCACAGGCAGAGCCTAACGTGGGGCTGTGGTGGACATGGTGGGGAAGCTGCAAGGGCTGTATGCAGAGCAGCAGCTGTGGGGTTTGGGAAACTCGCTGAAAGTGCCTGTGACCCCCCGGGGCCAACTCCTGCAGTGCTGCCGCTGGCACCAGCTGGAGGTCCTGTGCAGGAGACTTGGCGAGGGCTTTG
>NW_009648967.1:19912-20374 GCF_000708025.1 Charadrius vociferus | reverse complement strand
CCTGGTTCATGGCCCGGGTGGCTGTGGGTGGGCTGGGCCAGGAAACAGCAGGGGTTCTCCCCTCCTGCCACCCACTTGTGGCCCCGTCTGCGATGTCACAGGCGTCACCGCACACCGTGCACACCCAGGCTTCTGTGAGGTCAGGGCCTTGCTGAGTGTCTGTGTCCCGGGCAGGCAAAACCCCTGCACCTGAAGAAGACAGAAGGAGAGTTTCCCTAAAATGAGTGAGGGCAGGGCTCCCCGAAGATCACAGGGGGCACCGAGAGCCTGCTCAAGGCAGCGAGCGGCCAGGACCAGGAAGAATGGGTATACATGTGCGGGATTTGCTCCTTCTGGGAGCCTCAGATGGGGGATAGCACAGGCAGAGCCTAACGCAGGGCTGGCAGGGGACATGGTGGGGAAGCTGCAAGGGCTGTATGCAGAGCAGCAGCGGGGGGGTTGGGGAACTCGCTGAAAGTGCCT
>NW_009648967.1:16369-19173 GCF_000708025.1 Charadrius vociferus | reverse complement strand
CTCCCAGGCTGCTCGCGCCTGACCACAGGGCATAGAGCTTTCTCAGGAAAGATGCCTGAGATCCTCCCCTTCCCTCCTGCCTCCCACCTGGTATGCTGGGGCCTGCTCTTCAGTGAGCCAGCGAGGGGTGAGGAGAAGAGGCCGCCCGTCACCCCACGTTTGGGGCTGGGCCCGACAGCGCTGCACAGCCAGCATCATCCTGCTTCCAGGAAGGCCCGGAGCCACATCAGCTATGCTGCTGCGACAGAGCTGGCTACCATTTCCGTGTCCTTGTTGCATCCTCTAGCAAGCATGGGGTACCCTGACATGGTGGGAGCCCAGAGGCCAAAGCCTCATGCCGCCCGCCTTCCCTGGAGGAGCCGTCAGTGCTGTGCCTGTGAGGGGATCCTGCCCCGCCCTCAGCGCATGGCACCAGTGCCCGCCTCCCTGCAGGGCCTGACATGCGTCCCAACAGGTGTCCTTGAGAAGGGTCCTCAGGCTTTTCTCTGGTTTCTTTGCCAGGCTTGGTCTTGATTGTTTCCAGCAGTCAGGAGGTGGCTGTGGTGTCCCTTCAGGGTCGCATATGCACATGTTTCTCCACCATGTGAGTATAGCACATGTCCAGTGTGGACATGGAGGGGGATGCCAGTGGTCACCGGGAGGCTGCTGGTGCTCCAGACGAGGAGAGCATGGTCCCTGCTGGCAGCAGGTCAGGTGCTGCCAGGGCTGGAGCAGCTCCTTGGAATGCAACGAGAGCAAAGCCCCTCAGCACCCCCATTTGGGGTGCGTGTGTCAGTGGCCGACACCTGGGTCGCCAGGGATGTACCCTTTGTGCAATGGAATGCTCAGGGTCAGGGCTGAGCCTCTGCAGAAGAAGGCTTTGCGGTGGCCTTGACCAGCATGTGGCTGTGGGGAGAGGGAGCGGATCCGTGGGGGTGGCGGGAGAGGAGCAGTAAAGGCCTGCTGCTCAGCCCCGTGCTGCAGAAACACCCCAAAAGAAGAGGTGTTTCATTTCAAGTGCAACCAGGACTGCTGCCTCAGCCAAAGGGAAGGCGAGCACACAGCAGAAACTGCCAAAGACCGGCTTTCCCTTGCTTGGTCTGCTTACTTCCCCGATCATTTAAACTCCGTGCCTGAAAGTGACCTTGGAACGCCCTCTTTTGGCAAATTCTGCCTGCAGTGCTGAAGGTGCAGACAGAACGCCTGCTGCTTTTGAAAGGGGCTGCTCCGTCCCCTTTCTGTCAGCAGCTGACCCGCAGAATGGGAGCTTCTCAGCTTGCAAGTGCAAATGCCCTCATGCAGGGCTCTGCCCCAGTCCCTGAGCACTGGTAACACCAGGACTCCTCTTTTTCAGCAAAGACATCACCCAGAAGAGGAGCAGGCTCTTTATGATCCCGTGCCTCGTCTTTCTAGCCCTTTTTGGTGAGTATTCAGCTGCTGCTCATGCTAGAACGGACAGATGGGGTGCAAACTTCAGGGTGAGAGAGAGGTGTTGGAATGCCGGTGGGGATCTTCCAACCTCCCACTTCTGCAGACTTCCCACTCCTTGCACGCCAATCCCAGCTAGCCCGAGGGCCATGGCGGATGCACACAGCCTTAGGAGGCTCAGCCAGTAGGACCCTTTTGGACAGAGGTCCCTGCTCTTGTGCAGTTTTCCTTGTGGACAGGCTGTGCAGAAGCTGCCACGGCACAAGGGAATCGCTGGCTTAGCCTGGAGGGCGGTGAGGGGAGGCTGCCTGTACTTCCAGCCTGGCTGTCATGATTGGGGCACGTGCGAGGGAGAGGCAGAAGGGCAGAGGCAGGGGGAGAGAACAGCCTGTGCAGCTGTGAAGGTGCAGTTGGAGAAGGTCTTGATCTCCCACGGAAACAAGTGCCAGGTTGCAAGCCATGCAGGGGACAGGCCCAGCTCCTGCACTGCTGTGCCACGGCTGCTCCGGTAGCCCCCTTCTCGGAGGCGTGCAGTAGGAAGCGGGGACACTGAGAGCCAGGGAGAGACAGCGTGACTACAGGTATCATTAGAAACGCCAGTCAAATAACTCTCTCTCGGTGTTGCGAATTGCAGCTGCTAGCTACTGCGCAAACTCGCTGCTTGTAAGGATGCTGAAGGCAAAGGAGGTGCCACAGGTCAGTGACTGTTGTTGTGGGACAGGAAAGTCTCGCAGAGGAGCACTGCTGATGGTGGTTGGATAAATCATAGAATCATAGAATTGTTGAGGTTGGAAGGGACCTTTAATATCATCAAGTCCAACCATTAACCCACCCTGACAAAATCACCTCTAAGCCATGTCCCTAAGTACCACATCCACCCTTTTTTTAAACACCTCCCGGGATGGTGAATCCACCACCTCCCTGGGCAGCCCATTCCAGTGTTTAATAACCCTTTCAGTGAAAAAATGTTTCCTGATATCCAAGCTAAACCTCCCCTGACATAACTTGAATCCATTTCCTCTCGTCCTATCTCTTTTCACCAGGGAGAAGAGGTCAGCCCCCACCTCTCTACAACCTGCTTTCAGGTAGTTGTAGAGGGTGATAAGGTCTCCCCTCAGCCTCCTCTTCTCCAGGCTAAACAACCCCAGTTCCCTCGGTGGTTCCTCATAAGGCTTGTCCTCCAGACCCCTCACCAGATTTGTAGCCCTTCTCTGGACACGCTCCAACACCTCAATGTCCTTCTTGTAGTGAGGGGCCCAAAACTGAACACAGTACTTGAGGTGGGGCCTCACCAGTGCCGAGTACAGGGGGATGATCACTTCCCTAGTCCTGCTCACCACACGATTCCTGATACAGGCCAGGATGCTGTTGGCCTTCTTGGCCACCTGGGCACACGG
>NW_009648967.1:11107-11812 GCF_000708025.1 Charadrius vociferus | reverse complement strand
GGAGCTCCCGTCCTGCCACCCACTTGTGGCCCCGTCTGCGATGTCACAGGCGTCACCGCACACCGTGCACACCCAGGCTTCTGTGAGGTCAGGGCCTTGCTGAGTGTCTGTGTCCCGGGCAGGCAAAACCCCTGCACCTGAAGAAGACAGAAGGAGAGTTTCCCTAAAATGAGTGAGGGCAGGGCTCCCCGAAGATCACAGGGGGCACCGAGAGCCTGCTCAAGGCAGCGAGCGGCCAGGACCAGGAAGAATGGGTATACATGTGCGGGATTTGCTCCTTCTGGGAGCCTCAGATGGGGGATAGCACAGGCAGAGCCTAACGCAGGGCTGGCAGGGGACATGGTGGGGAAGCTGCAAGGGCTGTATGCAGAGCAGCAGCTGTGGGGTTTGGGAAACTCGCTGAAAGTGCCTGTGACCCCCCGGGGCCAACTCCTGCAGCGCTGCCGCTGGCACCAGCTCGAGGTCCTGGCCAGGGGAATCAAGATATCCCTGCTGCTGTCCTGCGCAAGGCATCTCTGGGTGCCTGCAGGCTGCCCTGCTCTGGGCATGAGTGCTCGACAAGTGTCTGCCAGGAGTGTGAATCAAAAGGGGAGGCAGTGCTCCCCGGCTGGCCGCTCCGGAGCACAGGGCGGACGGCTTTCTCGGGAAAGATGCCTGAGATCCTCCGGTTCCTTCCTGCCTCCCCTGGGTCCTGAAAGGGGTGAG
>NW_009648967.1:9569-11074 GCF_000708025.1 Charadrius vociferus | reverse complement strand
CGTTGTACAGCAGGAGCTGAAACGATGGTGTGTCATAACGCTCTTTTACATACAGACGCAACACACGGCACTGTACGGGCTACTAGGAGGAAAGACAACTGCATGGCAGCCAGACCAGGCAGGGGGGGACGGATGTTAAGGCAGGGTCGGCATGGCTGGGAAACCCCCCTCTGCCTTACACAGAGGCACCTGTTGTGTTAAAGGGCAAAGCAATTTGGCAGAAAATAAGCCCCCTTGCCTTCCAGCCTGGATATCTGAGGGGCTGGGGGCGGCTAGGCTTAGCTTCCGAGTGATGCGCAATTCGGCATTAGAAGTCCGGTCGCATTCAGTATGTATATTGCACTACCACGATGACAGTTGCGCTTAATAACACCACACACATTTCGATCTAGTGGCGTTCCATGAACTAGCACAGCCACACTTAAGGAGTTTGGTGGCGTTCACTATGAACTCTAAGGACTAGATTAATGAAAAGTGTAGTTTATTGAAGCTACAGATGCACAAGTTCTTTTGGATTGCCAGTGATAAAGTTAGTCTGCAAAGCACGTGCAAATCCTAAGGATGTTAGTAATACAGCCTGGCTGCAAACGCGTTAAGTTAGAAAAGAACTCTATAGAGATTTCTAAGTCCCCCAGGGAAGCACTTGTGTTTCCCGGGGAAGCCAAGTGTTTAAATCATACCCACTGGTGTCCTTATGGAGGGGACGAGAGGCTCAGCCCGTTGACTGATCCCAGAAGTCAGGGGTGGTCAGCAATGGCATTTCCCTGACCGCATTGGTTGCTTCCCTGACATGCCTCCTCTCTTCAGCTGTTTGTATACTATTTTTCACCTTTCAGGTGGAGCTTGAGAGACTCCAGTCATACATACTTTTGTTATGATTGGTGTAAAATTTTCTCACTTTGCTTTTAAAGGCATAGACTACGGAAAATTCAGAGCGCAGGCTCCATAGGGAGCGGCCGCATCTTGGAGGCAGGTGGCTTTTGGGATGGAGGTGTGTTTTGGTATTCTAATGACATTATAATGAGCAAAGTTCACCCAAAGGGTACCATGTTGTAAAAAAATGACCGATTGTTGGCTCCGGGGAACACATAGGCAGCTTATCAGTTCCGTAAGATCTTCAAGGGTTCCGTAAGACCTTCAAGTTCCCATTTTATCACAGAGTTTGGCCGTGGTGCCTCCACTCGGCTCCATCGCCCGTGCCAATATTCTTAGAGTTAGCACACCAGAGTCCCCCGATGTCACTAACATCTAAGGTTGCCTAAGGAACTTCTGTGAAATGCATCCCTTGCACACCAGCTGCACTCTGGCCTGAAAGGTTCATCGATGCTGTACCTGTCTTCAAAATGTACCTGTCTTCTCATTTAATTTCTAAGTCGCCTCCAGCAAATACTCCACAGCACCATTCCGCCTCTGGCAGCACCAGGGAACGCTTAGTTTCCCTTCCTCTCTGCAGAGGAGCAGATAGATTCCAAGAGCAGAATCACTGCCTGCAGCAGCTGGCGCAC
>NW_009648967.1:3936-9517 GCF_000708025.1 Charadrius vociferus | reverse complement strand
GCGGAGCCCTGCCCTGCCCAGGGGCCACAACGTGGGCCAGCTGGCAGCCGCCCACTCATGGCCCTGTCTGCGATGTCACAGTTGTCACCTCACACCATGTGTGCCCAGGCCTCACTGAGGTCAGGGCCTCACTGAGTGTCCGTGTCCTGGGCAGGCAAAACCCCTGCACCTGAAGAAGGTGCCGTTAAGATAGAGGGAGAGCTTGGTGCCTCCTCAACGTGAGTGAGGGAAGGGCTCCCCCAAGATCACGGGGGGCACCGAGAGCCCGCTCAAGGTGGAGAGCGGCCAGGACCAGGGAGAATGGACCAGGGAGCATGTGCAGGCTTTGCTCCTTCTGGGGGCCTCAGCTCTCCCACCACCCCACACGCCCATTCCAGGACCTGGAAGAATGGGTATGCGTGTGCCCGGGTTGCTCCTTCTTGGGGACCTCAGCTGGGGGATAGCACAGGCAGAGCCTAACGTGGGGCTGTGGTGGACATGGTGGGGAAGCTGCAAGGGCTGTATGCAGAGCAGCAGCTGTGGGGTTTGGGAAACTCGCTGAAAGTGCCTGTGACCCCCCGGGGCCAACTCCTGCAGCGCTGCCGCTGGCACCAGCTGGAGGTCCTGTGCAGGAGACTTGGAGAGGGCTTTGTGCCCTCCTGCTGCAGGGGCCTCGGGAGGAGGTGGGGGGCTTTGGAGGAGGTCAGCCTGTGCCCTGTCCCCGAAGGACACGGGGCCGCTGGGATGTCCGCCCCAGGGCAGGCTGGTGCAGCAGGGGCTGCTGGGCAGAGGAGGAGAGGGTGGAAGCTGCTGTCCTCGGGAGGAGGTGGGGGGCTTTGGAGGAGGTCAGCCTGTGCCCTGTCCCCGAAGGACACGGGGCCGCTGGGATGTCCGCCCCAGGGCAGGCTGGTGCAGCAGGGCCCGCTGAGCAGAGGAGAAGAGGGTGGAAGCGGCTGTGCCGCCTTGCTGCTGCGTCCCAACAGGTGTCCTGAAGAAGGGTCCTCAGGCTTGTCTCTGGTTTCTTTGCCAGGCTTTGTCTTGATCGTTTCCAGCAGTCAGGAGCTGGTGTCCCCTCAGGGATGCATATGCACCTGTTTCTCCTCCATGAGTTTCTCCACCAAGTGTGCAATGTGGACAAGGTGGGGGTTGCTGGTGGGTCATGGGGAGGCTGGTGGTGCTCCAGAAGAGGAGAAGATGGCTCCTGCTCATGGAAACAAATGCCAGGTTGCAAGCCCCTGGTGGGGACAGGCCCAGCACCCGCACTGCTGTGCCATGGCTGCTCCCATAGCCCCATGCTCGGAGGCCAGGGCCAGAGCTGGGCATCGCTTGGGAAGCGGAGCCCGGCTGAAGTGGGGCTCCTCGGTGGTGCAGTGCCGCGCCAGGACAGAGAGGTGTCTCTTTTGCAGCTGATGGAGCAAGGTGTTGGTGCTCAGAGCAGCAGGGAGCAAACCTCTCGTTGACCCTCTAGTCACTCTGCTGTGGAAGAGACAGTCTAACCAGAAGGGATCATTCAAATCGCTAGTACAATAACTCTGTCTTGATGCTGTGAAGTTCAGCTGGTGCGTACTGTGGGACCGTGCTGCCCCTGTGGAAGCTGTGGGCAAAGGAGGTGCCACAGGTCAGTAACTGTTGTGGGACAGGAAAGTCTTGCATAGGAGCACTGCTGATGGCGATTGGGAAAAGGATAGAATCATAGAATTGCTGAGGTTGGAAGGGACCTTTAAGATCATCAAGTCCAACCATTAACCTACCCTGACAAAATCACCTCTAAGCCATGTCCCCAAGTACCACATCCACCCTTTTTTTAAACACCTCCCGGGATGGCGAATCCACCACCTCCCTGGGCAGCCCATTCCAGTGTTTAATAACCCTTTCAGTGAAAAAATGTTTCCTGATATCCAAGCTAAACCTCCCCTGACATAACTTGAATCCATTTCCTCTCGTCCTATCTCTTTTCACCAGGGAGAAGAGGTCAGCCCCCACCTCTCTACAACCTGCTTTCAGGTAGTTGTAGAGGGTGATAAGGTCTCCCCTCAGCCTCCTCTTCTCCAGGCTAAACAACCCCAGTTCCCTCAGTCGTTCCTCATAAGACTCACCGAATCCACCGTCTCCAGGCCGGGAGCCAAAGAAGCGTCAGCAGCTTCGGCTGTGCCTTCCATGAGCCAGCGGCTCTGGAAAGCCTGGGCCGCTCTGGGTCTCAAACAGAGAGCCTTTCCCTTTCAGGTGCAGCTGGTGCAGCCTGTGGGTGAGCTGAAGTCCATGTGGTAAGAGCCCTCTCCTGGCCCGCAGCTCATTTGGTGGCGTAGTGAGAGCCGGCCTCGTGCTGTTTGCGCTCCTGTGCTTAGCAGCCAGGGCTCGTGCCTTTCCCTCTCTCTCTGCCTTTTGCTAGAGCTGGAAGTGAAAGGGAGCGCTCTCAAAGCAGGGGGAGAAAAGGCAGCTCGAGCACCTGTGTCTCTGCTTGTCTCTGACTTTGGAGGCTCTGGGAGGCGCTGAGCAGCTCCCTGATGAGATGTGCTTTCCCGGCAGCTGCAGGATCACGGTTGCTCGGCGGGAGGAACCAGCCCCAGAGGTCCAACAACTGAGGAAGCTGGTGTCGTACCTGGCTGCAGAGGCGAGCCATGCGAAGAAGGTGATCCTGCGCTTTGGGAAAGAGGGCTGGGATAAGCAGGGCCCTGCAGAGGGTGCTTTGCTGGGGCAGCTGCTGGGGCTTTTCTGCTCACTCCACCCACCCATCCCTTACCAGGGGTCGCTGGCTTCTCCGCTACAAAGCCCCTTCCCCTGGCCAAGTTTAACTTGTTCATGTCTGGCAGTAGAGGTCTGCTGAAATCCTTCTCCTGGTGCGCTGGGGCCTCTGGTAGTCGTGGCCAGACCCCAGAGAGCAGTGAGACACAAGGGCCCTCCCAGGAGCATCTGGCCCTGGTAGGGCCGAGCCCGTCTCCAGGCTGAGCTGGGCAGCGTGGAGGCAAAGACAATGAGGCTGTGGGGCCCAGAGCCATGCCTGTGGTACTGTGGCTGAGGACACAAATGCTCTTACCAAGCCCTTGCTCTTCTCATCAGAAGGCTTTGAGCCTGGCAGCTGTCTGGACAAGGCTTGTCTTGTGCTCACACGTCCATTTCTGTCTTTCCCAGGAACTTGAGGACATGAAAATGGCAATGTCTGCAATTCCTGTGGAAGACAACGACTGGATGTCTGCCTGGGTTCTGAAAAGTGCAGGTATGGATGCGGGCAGGCAGGTCTCATTGTGCCGGGCTCCTGCGTGGCACTCCCAAAAGGAGCCCGTGGTGCAGTCTCTGCTCTCTGAGGCTGAGGAAGATGAGATGAAATCACCGGGCGAAACAGCGCACCAGTGGCAGATCAGCTCCCTTGGGCTCATGCCTGTCCTGCCCTCGGGCCACTCGCAGGTGCCCCTGGCATGGCCCTGCCAGCATTTCTACGCGCTCCCTCTCTGCTCAGCTTTCCTGGGGACTGAAAAAGAGTGGTCGTGTTGGCCCTCACTGTCCATGCAGCGGGGCCTCAGCTTGGACCCCTGCCCTTCCCACGGGGGCTTGCAGTCTCCCAGTGCCCGCAGACCTTTTCTTTGTGCAGCTGAGAGAGAGACGCCGTCACTGGGCACAGGGATGCCCTCCTTGCCTGTGTCACCTCTGAGGGCATGGGGCTGGGTGCGGGACTGGCAGGCAGGCTCTGGAAAGCCCTAGAGCCACTGGGCCCTCTGAGCCTGGGGCCTCTGGCAGTCAGCTGCTCTCTTCTCCCTTCAGGGGTCACCATCGACCTGCAGACATCACCCAGGAGCTATGCATGGCCCTGCAGCGTGCTCTGGTTCCTTTGTGATCTGTACCGCCTGGATAGTTTTGTGCAGGTACGGTAGCAGAAATCACCAGTGCTGGTTTGGTTCCCCCTGGTAAGGTTGAGGGCAAGCCCTGGGGCATCTACCCTCATGCCAGTGGTATTGCTGAAGCCCATGGCACTGGGCAGGTGCCAGGCACCTTAGGTCTCCCATGAACACCTTAGGTCTCGCTAGAACACAGTGGCCACCCCCAGGGGGTAGTTGAGCTCAGCTGAGCCGAGCTGAGCTGAGCTGCTGCATCCTGCCCACCATGCCTGGTTGACCGCTGGGCGAAGGAGCTTCTCTGATCTGGATGTTCTGGATGAGGGGACCGAGTGCACCCTCAGTACGTTTTCTGATGACACCAAGTTGGGCAGGAGTGTTGATCTGCTGGAGGGTAGGAAGGCTCTAGAGAGGGATCTGGACAGGCTGGATCGATGGGCCGAGGCCAGTTGGATGAGGGCCGCTTCCTGGACTTGTGTCCAACAGCATCCTGGCTTGTATGAGAAATGGTGTGCCGAGCAAGACTAGGGAACCCATTGTCCCTTTGTAGTCGGCACTGGTGAGATCCCCACCTTGAACAGTGTGTTCAGTTTTGGACCCCTCACTCCGAGAAAGATATTGAGGTGCTGGAGTGCATCCAAAGAAGAGCAGTGAAGCTGGTGCAGGGTCTAGAGAACACGTCCTATGAGGAGCAGCTGAGAGAACTGGGGTTGTTTAGTCTGGAGAAAAGGAGGCTGCGGGGAGAACTTACTGCTCTCTGCAACTGCCTGAAAGGAGCTTATAACGTCCAGGTACTTCTGTCCATTTCCTAACGCGCCTCTCATCTCATGCACTGTGCCGCCCGTGCTACTGGCTGAACTGGTACCAGGGCGGGCTGTGTCCCAGCCTCGTCAAGCACGGTGTTGCCCTCTGCTTTCAGATGGACATTTCCCCGGGTTACTGCTGGCCTTTCCAAGCATCTCGCAGCCAGGTGGACATTCGGTTGCCTGCACAAGTCCAACCAACAGCGATCACTGTGCAGCACCCCTTGAGAAAGTCCTCTGCGCTTGGGGACATCAGCAGCGCCCCCCGAGATTTCACCGTCTCTGTAAGTCTCTGGCGGGCACTTGGGGCTGGGAGCTGGTGCTGGAGAAGAGCCGTAAGGGGGACTTGCTGGTCTCTGCCATCTGCTGAGATTCATGTGCTGGTCTGCCCCGAGCGGCGCTGTGCCCTGAGGGGAGGTTTCAGGGGATGTGCAGAGTGGTTTCATCCCACCTTAAGAGTTACTCAGTGCCATTTGGCCCAACAGTTCAGCTCCACCGCATCCTGCACCAGACTGTGCTGGAGCCGTGGGAGAGGGGGTGGGTCGTGGGTCTGGATCCAGATGCGGCACGCGTGTTTTCTCATGGCTGAGTCGAGCCTGAGCTGCTCCCCTGTGCTTTATCTCCAAGGGAGTGGAAGAAGAAGGAGAACAAACTCTGCTGGGGACGTTCACTTTTGACATCAAGAAAGAGCCGACCCAGACCTTCCCTCTGCAGGTACGGGAAGCATGTGTGGGCAAGAGGCCAGGCCGAAACACAGGTTTGCCAGCAAGTGAGTGGCAGAAGGAGTGTGGACAGTGCTTGCCGGGGCAGGGGCCCATCGCCGGCTGAGTGAGACGTGGCAGGGTTTGGAGGGCTGAGCAGCACCCAGCAAGGGCAGCAGAAGCAGAACGAAACCCAGGTCGGCCCCACGGCCGTGTGGGTCCCCAGAGCTCCCCGCCTATGCCTGCTGCTTCTGGCAGGGGCCCGCACGGC
>NW_009648967.1:604-2606 GCF_000708025.1 Charadrius vociferus | reverse complement strand
GCCTGCGAGGCAGCGTCTGAAAAGCCCTAGAGCCACTGGGCCCTCTGAGCCTGGGGCCTCTGGCAGTCAGCTGCTCTCTTCTCCCTTCAGGGGTCACCATCGACCTGCAGACATCACCCAGGAGCTATGCATGGCCCTGCAGCGTGCTCTGGTTCCTTTGTGATCTGTACCGCCTGGATAGTTTTGTGCAGGTACGGTAGCAGAAATCACCAGTGCTGGTTTGGTTCCCCCTGGTAAGGTTGAGGGCAAGCCCTGGGGCATCTACCCTCATGCCAGTGGTATTGCTGAAGCCCATGGCACTGGGCAGGTGCCAGGCACCTTAGGTCTCCCATGAACACCTTAGGTCTCGCTAGAACACAGTGGCCACCCCCAGGGGGTAGTTGAGCTCAGCTGAGCCGAGCTGAGCTGAGCTGCTGCATCCTGCCCACCATGCCTGGTTGACCGCTGGGCGAAGGAGCTTCTCTGATCTGGATGTTCTGGATGAGGGGACCGAGTGCACCCTCAGTACGTTTTCTGATGACACCAAGTTGGGCAGGAGTGTTGATCTGCTGGAGGGTAGGAAGGCTCTAGAGAGGGATCTGGACAGGCTGGATCGATGGGCCGAGGCCAGTTGGATGAGGGCCGCTTCCTGGACTTGTGTCCAACAGCATCCTGGCTTGTATGAGAAATGGTGTGCCGAGCAAGACTAGGGAACCCATTGTCCCTTTGTAGTCGGCACTGGTGAGATCCCCACCTTGAACAGTGTGTTCAGTTTTGGACCCCTCACTCCGAGAAAGATATTGAGGTGCTGGAGTGCATCCAAAGAAGAGCAGTGAAGCTGGTGCAGGGTCTAGAGAACACGTCCTATGAGGAGCAGCTGAGAGAACTGGGGTTGTTTAGTCTGGAGAAAAGGAGGCTGCGGGGAGAACTTACTGCTCTCTGCAACTGCCTGAAAGGAGCTTATAACGTCCAGGTACTTCTGTCCATTTCCTAACGCGCCTCTCATCTCATGCACTGTGCCGCCCGTGCTACTGGCTGAACTGGTACCAGGGCGGGCTGTGTCCCAGCCTCGTCAAGCACGGTGTTGCCCTCTGCTTTCAGATGGACATTTCCCCGGGTTACTGCTGGCCTTTCCAAGCATCTCGCAGCCAGGTGGACATTCGGTTGCCTGCACAAGTCCAACCAACAGCGATCACTGTGCAGCACCCCTTGAGAAAGTCCTCTGCGCTTGGGGACATCAGCAGCGCCCCCCGAGATTTCACCGTCTCTGTAAGTCTCTGGCGGGCACTTGGGGCTGGGAGCTGGTGCTGGAGAAGAGCCGTAAGGGGGACTTGCTGGTCTCTGCCATCTGCTGAGATTCATGTGCTGGTCTGCCCCGAGCAGCGCTGTGCCCTGAGGGGAGGTTTCAGGGGATGTGCAGAGTGGTTTCATCCCACCTTAAGAGTTACTCAGTGCCATTTGGCCCAACAGTTCAGCTCCACCGCATCCTGCACCAGACTGTGCTGGAGCCGTGGGAGAGGGGGTGGGTCGTGGGTCTGGATCCAGATGCGGCACGCGTGTTTTCTCATGGCTGAGTCGAGCCTGAGCTGCTCCCCTGTGCTTTATCTCCAAGGGAGTGGAAGAAGAAGGAGAACAAACTCTGCTGGGGACGTTCACTTTTGACATCAAGAAAGAGCCGACCCAGACCTTCCCTCTGCAGGTACGGGAAGCATGTGTGGGCAAGAGGCCAGGCCGAAACACAGGTTTGCCAGCAAGTGAGTGGCAGAAGGAGTGTGGACAGTGCTTGCCGGGGCAGGGGCCCATCGCCGGCTGAGTGAGACGTGGCAGGGTTTGGAGGGCTGAGCAGCACCCAGCAAGGGCAGCAGAAGCAGAACGAAACCCAGGTCGGCCCCACGGCCGTGTGGGTCCCCAGAGCTCCCCGCCTATGCCTGCTGCTTCTGGCAGGGCCCACCACGGCCTTGACACCCCACGTCTGCTGTGCGCTGCCTTGAAATACAAGTGTTGGGGGGGGACAGCCAAGAGG
>NW_009648967.1:0-533 GCF_000708025.1 Charadrius vociferus | reverse complement strand
TGCGCAGGAGCACTCCACAGGCTGTCTGCCAGCACAGAGGCCACAGCAAAGGGAAGGGGTGCCAGGACAAGGACCGAGCCCCAGATGGGCTGGTGGTGTCAGGGAGGACACGCAGCACCTTGCCCCAGCAGCCGGCCTTTCCCCAGGCTCTATTTCCCCCCAGGGCAGCCAGCCTCAGGTCTGCAACGCGGCGCGGCCGCTCTCTGAGGCTGGGTGTTTGTTCTGCAGAGGCACAGGGGTCCTGGCGGGGCGAAGACGAGGAGGAGACGAGCTGTCCCCTTGGCTGGGGCAGGAGCTGGGTCTCCAGGAGCAAGGGCCAGGCTGGCAGAGGATGACGTGTGGGGGCTCCTGCCTCTCCTCATGCTCCAGGAGCGACGTCTCTTTTTGCCATGTTTTCTTTGCAGAACAAGCTTCCCCGAGCCTTTTGGTTTCTCCGCGTTGTCATAGAGAGCAACTGGGGGAACTCTGGCTACACCTGCATTTATCGCCTGCAGGTTCACGGGAGGATAACAGGGCGAATGCCGTCAGCCAGG
>NW_009648966.1:466005-489365 GCF_000708025.1 Charadrius vociferus | reverse complement strand
AAAAAAAAAAAGGGTGAATGGAAAGGCTGAAGGCTCCTCGCTTCTATGTGAATCTGTAGGAAACCATGTTTTCTGTCTTCTGCTTCTCATGCAACTGTTAAACCTTCTTGGTTTATCTAAATGCTAGTCCAGTCTAAAAAAACTGAATGCAACAACCAGCCTGAAGATTTATATAGTGGTCATGCTGATACATACAAGAATATTTTACCTCTCCTCACACCAAACAATATCAGTTTTTGCTTGCATCCATTTAGCTATCCCATGGCATTTGCAGAAAAATCAATGCAATTATCATGGATGTACATTGTTCAGACACTTCAATGAAAGACAGCTTGTTTTAAGATGGAGTGTAAATCTGTCTGGATGTTTCTAGTTAGCACGAGAAGGAAGCTGAGCTACAGTTGATATGGGAGCTTAGTATTACCCTTGAAAACCATTGTCTGTTTTCTGAGTTAAAACCTGTCATAGATGCAATAACTTCCTGTAGTTAACATTTCAAATAGTTGAGGTTTCTGTAACAACTATGTAAGAGAAAATATGCAAGATCAAGTGTTGTGTTATGCTGTAAATAGTAATCCAACAGTAATATTGGACTATGTAGCGATGATAGTCTCGCAAGTGCTGCTATGTATGAAAATTGCTGTAAAAGTATGCCATTCTGATATGGAGGTGGAGCTTAGTGGCATGTCTGAGTGCTGTTTGAGAGAAATAAGACTTTTAATTAAATACTCTGTTAACATAAGTTGTCTCTTACCTTAATCTGTAGAAAACCTCTCAGCCAAAGAATTGAAGAAAATGCTCAGCAAGCAAAGAAGAGCACAAAAGAAAGCAAAACTTGAAGAGGAAAGAAAACATGCAGAAAGAGAGCGACAACAAAAGAATCAAAAGAAAAAGCGAGATGAGGAGGAGGAGGAAACTAGTGGGCCCAGGGAAGAGCTAGTTCCTGAAAAACTGGAAAGGGTTAGCATGGTATTTCATGTTAAATTCATGTGATTTATCATAAAGAGCCTATAATCTCTTATTACTATCAGGTTCTTCTAAAAGAATCCAGGTTTTGTTATAAAATTAGTTTTTCATGCAAAGGTACCTTTTTGTAGTCTATTTACACTAAAGAAAAGTACTATTTTTCCCCTCTAAGTCAATATTAATAATATTGTTACTTTCTTTAAATTTGGGGTTTTTTTGAGCAGTAGGCCATCCTTCATTAAAATAGATACTGAACAAAAACATGGTTCTTGCCTGAAGGACTCTGGTTTTCATATAGTGAACAGAGAAAAACGAACAGAAATGTGATTGCTGTTCACAAAATTTGAAGACATGAGCCAGTATTTCTCTAAGCTCAAAGAACTGTCTCCTTTATCAAAGTAACTTAGAAGTTTAAGCTTGCTCTCTAAGGTGGTCATATTTAGTTTCCTAAATGCTTAATTATAACACTGAGTACATCACATAAGCAGTGCCAGAGTTAGCCATGGTGTTGTATTTGTCGATGTGAAATCATGAGTAAACGCTTCTTAATTCAGAAAGCTATCTACAGTTCAAGTTTGGCCTCTGATTGTTTAAATGTTCTGAGTAACAGAAACTATCCTTAGTGGTTTTTATTTGACATTTTATGTTACGTTTTAAATTTCACTGTTTTTTTTTTTTTTTATTAAAACAGGTAGAAAATCCGTTAGAAGAAGCCATTAAGTTCCTTATACCACTTAAGAATCTTATCGGAGATGAGATAGAAACACATTTATTAGCATTTGAA
Organism: Charadrius vociferus; assembly: GCF_000708025.1. Taxonomy (NCBI): domain Eukaryota; kingdom Metazoa; phylum Chordata; class Aves; order Charadriiformes; family Charadriidae; genus Charadrius; species Charadrius vociferus. The sequence continues at coordinate 487,615 of NW_009648966.1, read as the reverse complement.
ATATACTTTAGAAAAGGTAAAGTACTGCATAATTTCATATTTGTTCTACAAAATTTTAACCCTTCACTGCAGCCTGTGTTGTCTGAGCATAGCACAAAATGATCTGGAATAGATATTTGACTGAAGCTGGGGTTTGCATCATATCCAGTAATAATAGGGGAAAGCCACTCTTAAAACAAAAAAAACTAAGAGCAAAGTAAGCTCTAGTATAAACTAATAGATGCTGCAGAAGGACATTGACAGTGTGATTTTTAATTATCTAGGGGAAAACAAAGCCAAATAGATAGTAACATCATCTATGCAGTGTTCCCAGAATTCGAGCAGCAGAATTTCTATGTTATAAGCAATTTGGATTGGAAAAATTGTATCACCTTCCTAATTCTGTTGCCTTTTTAATTCTGTGTAGGCATTGATGTTTCTAATGATCGTACTAGATTTACTAAAGAAAACAGTAGTTGATATAAAGTTCTGTATTCTTAATCTTGGTATGTTTTTGTTTTTTCTCCTTCTCACAGGAAAGTTTCTGTTAATGTTACAGTCTGTCAAAAGAGCTTTTGCTATCAACAGTAATAACCCGTGGCTACATGAGTGCTTGATTAAATTCTCTAAGGCTGGTATGTGTGTGTAGGAAGTACGTATGTATGTAAAAAGATACAGGAGGTTATATTGTACAAGGCCATAACTACAAATTTTTGTAATGCATAAATACTCTTGAATGACAAACTGATATGAAGAAAAGCAAAAATAAATCATTTGTTTTCCATGGTAATACCCAAGAAAGCACAGGTTGTGCTATGCAGGGTACTGTTTATGTATTATATTATACTCCCTTCCTTTGTTAATCCAGCTGATGGACCAAATAACTAATTTTGGCTAGATTTCATAGAGCAGTAGGTGTTCCAGAGATCCTTGACATTCTTAAGTTTTAAGAAAGTAAGTGGCAGATATGGGAGAGAGATTAACTAAAGCAAAGTATCTGTTGTGAACTTGCAGCAGAAAGTTTACATGACAGAGTGCCCTTTATGAATGTTTAATCTATAAATGCATCAGTAATGCTGGTGTTCACCTGTTTTGAACTAAAATTTGTGGTTTGTGCCCAAATTTTAAAAATGGGAATTTTAGCAGTGATGTTTCTGGTTTCACACTGTTTTCTACAGTTGCTTAAATGATTCTTTTTGCTTCTCTCTTACCTTCCCCTCCCTTCTAGTATCTGACCATAGTAACCTCCCAGAAATTGTGAGCAAGGTCCTAACTCAAGAAATGCAGAAAATCTTTGTTAATAAAAACTTGGAAAGTTTTAATGAAGAATTTCTCAAACACAACGCTACCTCCATTCAGCACCAACTGTCAGGTTTGTCTAAGTTTTTAATGCTTTTGAAAAGGAAATTATTTAAGTGACTTAAATCCAGAATCTTTATCTGCAGTCTATAATTCATACATAAATTCCAATGAGCCAGAAATTCACATGTTTACATTGGTATTTTTCTGCCTGCTTTTACCATGTTAAAAAAAAAAACCCAAACAACAACTTGTTCACTTTTTTATTAGATGCATAAGGAACCTGCTTCTTATCTCCAAAAAGTGTGATCAAACCACCACAGATACTCAAGTATGGAAGCACTGTCATCCCTCCTGTTACAGCTTTTAGTTTTGAAATTATTAGAAAATAGAAAATGAAAAATCCTTTATGTTAGAAGCAGTGCTTTTCCCTGTTTTCTCATCAGTTGGAATGTCTCTGTTCCTACTCATAGCTTTGTCGTGTAGCAACAGCATCAATAAAAACATGACAAACTTGTTATGCTACTTTTTCTTTTCTGCTTCATGGTCACCAATGAAAATGTTGAAATATGACACTCTTACACTATTTGTGTAGAAGAGCTATGAGTAGCCATTGGAGGTAAGTCAAAGGAAGTTGGAATTGAAATTTGTCATGTCTACTGATAACAGAAAGCTTTGGAATAAAAACTGATGTCGCCTGAGAAGCTAGTAGAGGAGAAAACAAAGCATCTGTCCAGCTGTTAGGAAGCAAAAAATAAATGTAGATTTATCAGGGACTTAAAGTACTTTGAACAGTACTAATCTCACCTAGTTGTGAAGGTTTCCCAGGGTCTGTCCAGAATCTCTGGAGAAAGTTAGCTTCAGAGCATTGTTCATCTCTCTCAAAGGAAGGTTAGGGAGCTTACCCCAAACTTATAGAGGCCATCAAAAGATCCCTGTTTCAGAACAGCATCTTGAGAGAAATACTTGCACCCCTTTTCCTGTGAGCAGGCTCAAGATTTGGGAAGTCAAGTACCGATATCCCAGCAGGCAATTGCTCCTGATTCTTACAGATGTGTTCTCCCACTCTTGCCACTGTTGAGCATCTAACTGGATGTTTTCCAGGTTCTGCTTTCTGGTCCTCCATTATTATGGAAAATAGCAGAGTCACATTGCCATAATAATTGTATAGGCTAAGACTTGTCTACATCTTTAGTGCCTTTGAGAAGAACCCAAGCTAGATCACTGGCAGTAGTGGCACCCATGTTAAGAGAGATGTCAGGGACCCCTTTGAAGAAGGTGAGTCTCTTCACATTCGGTGGAGGCAAGGGGCTTAAATGTGTAAAACCTCCACAGGGTGAATCAATGGACCTTAGGGTCCATTGATTGCTGTGATCCAACAATGTATCAATTTACAGGCAGTGGGAACAAATGTGGGATTAGGATTTTAAAGTGAAATTGGGAATGAACTAACCATAGACATGTCCTTAGTGGCTTTAGGTCTTCACTTACGTGTCAGTCTTCTGTTTATGCTGAAACAGGTTTGAAGCGATGGCCTTAACTGCTGTACAATTTATAACTTCTTAAACTGTCATATTTAATTCAATTTGAAAATTTAAAGGTCTGAAAGACCTAAACCTTAAGTCTGAGAGTACAAATGAGTGCTTTCTTAGTTTAAAATGATTACTAGTAAAAAAATAAAAAATAAAAAAATTAAAAGCAGAATTTTAATCCCTTTTCAATTTCTGTACTATAGCCTCCCGGACTTTAAAGAAATGTAACTAGGTTAAGTTTAGTAAGCTTTTTGACAACGATGACTCAAACACAGATATATTCAGTCTAGCAATTCATTTTCTGAAACCTGGATACAACAAGCACTGAGCATTAGGGAGCTTTCTTTAATTAGGAAAAGGAATGTAATAATTTGGGAAATGAGTTGAACAAGAGGAGGCAATACACTCAGAATGTGGGGTTTTAACTTTTTCAGTAAAATGATTTCTTAAGCTTTTTGTTATTTATAGTAGATTATGTAATGAGGTGTGTCTGGACTTTGTATTTGGGAAAAGGAAAGTATAAGAAATGCCTACATGTTCATTAAGATGAGACTTTAGGGCAGCTATGATATGAGGAGCAGTACCGTATTTGACAGAGATGCCCAGACCAGTTTTGATAAATTGTTTGTGGTCTGAGAAACTAGAGAATTTCTTCTGGACTGTGTTCCACATTTTTTTTTGTAATTGTATTATTCACTTATCTTCAGTACTTTTCAAAAGAATTCAGAGTGTCTCTGAGTAGACTGTCCATTTGTAGCATGGATTTCATTTAGCCTGCTGATTTGAAGGGCTTAGTCATCAGTATACTCTTTACGTGTGTTTCTTGACTGACGTCTTCGGTGAAGTGAGGCATTTCAGTTTTGCAGAAGCAGATCTCCTCTGTTACTCAATCCTTATGCTTCTAATAAATTTCAAAATAGCTTTAGTTTTGTTAGTTTTAAATTTTAAATAAGGGAGGAAAATATGGTTTATTAAAACTTGAAGTTCTAATTCACATTGATTTATAAGGCATTGGATTCTGTGTGCCTTTGTATGCGGTATAGCATTTAGGAACACTATTATCTAAATGTTGTGTTCTTTCTTGTGTTAAGGTGCAAAGATGATGTATTTCCTGGACAAATCAAGACAAGAAAAAGCAATTGCTGTTGCTACTAGATTGGATAAGAACATGAGAGACAAAAATGTGAAGGTAAAAGATACAATATTTAAAGCCAAAAAATGTGTGGGATCTTAAATAATGTATGCTTAGCTGCAGGATAATGTACATGCTTCATTTATCATGATAAATTATTATTTGAAAGGACAAGGTTTCAGATTTCTGCCCCCCCCCAGTAGCTATAAGATGTCCCAATACTAACAGAGAACTTGTTTGCTCAGATTAGTATTGTTTAACAGTACATCTTTTTAGTAATAAAACAATTGTAAATGACACTTATTAACTGTTAATTTTGTTTCTTCAGACGTTAACAAAGGTTTTTGAGGCACTGCTTGATGGCAGTTTTGGAAGCTGCCACACTCAATGCGAAGAATATCAAGCAGCATGTCATAAACTGTTTCCTTTTACGTCTGCCTTTATGCCTGCCACAAACGAGGACGATAGCAGCATTGCGTCTGTGAATCATACAGCCATTAACCATGATTTGCTGTCTAATGAAATTTGAAGTAGTGTGCGCGAGCCCGTGTGTGTGTGTTATACCTACATGCATACACCTATACAAAACTCTGACTCTCATTACGTGCTGGCTGGACATGGATCAGGGTTACTTTTCCAGGTTGTATTTTATTATCTTTAACAGGTATAAAACAAAATATTTGGATAGTTAAATGAAATGGAGTATGCTATTAGCTATTTTTTTCTCCCAACAAAAACTGCCAATATTTATGTAAACATTATCCTTAATCAGCATTTTTCATGTTTATACTTGTACAGTTTTAAGTCTTTTAATAATCCATCAGCCCTCCCTCACAAAAATTATGGATGTTAAAGACTGCTTTCACGTAAGTGTCGTTACATATACAGATAAATGTGATCATATCTTGTTAATAAATTATCATTTGAGCATTTTTAGCAGATTAAGACTGAAGTGCTACTTGAATTGTCCTCTTCGTCTTTTACAGTTCTTTAGGGGTTTTTTCTGGGTTTGTGGTTTTTTTTTTGTTTGGGGTTTTTTGTTTGTGGTTTTTTTTTTTATCTTTGGTCAGTTTGGTTTCTTTTGAAGCACAGTGACAATGAAAGCATTGGGGTTTGCATGTTTTTGTCAGGTGTGTGTCTTATATGGAACCAGTGTTGATGGATATGAAGATTAAGTTTGTGTTTAAAAAAAAAAAAAAACACTAAGGCTTTTTGAAAACTATTCTATCTACCTTGTGTTCCATAGCTATTGTCTCTTTAAGTTCACGGTCAGCTTAACATTTTTAAGTTTGATTATCCTGAAGCAATTCCCTGTGAAAACATAATGAATTTGATACTGTTGTTTGTCCTTTGTTCCATCTTCCCCTTCCTCCTCTTCCTTCTGGTTTCTCCCCATCTGTTCACCCGTGACACTTAAGTTGAAAAAGCTGCTCCAATTTTGGGCAAATGCATAAGGTACAGTAATGGGGAATACAGTTCTTCTCTGCATCATAAAAATTTTCTGGTAAATTTACTGTATTACCTCCATTAAAAGTCTTGTCCACTTACGGCCAATACTCTGATACTTCTCATAACTAAATACTATTGCTTTAGGTGCTACAAAGCAAATAGTATGTAAGGAGTATGTTTTACATTTAAAAACTACTAAAGGGAGCACAAAGAGGCTGACTACAAATCACAATGAACCTTTTTCTTACTTTGTGTTCTGGTGCATTAGCTATTAAATATACAACACATCAAAATGGAAGTCTGAATCTAATATACCTATTTAAAGCATAGTATTGCTGGACAAAATGGCTACATATGACAGCTTTACATTCTATAAGAACTGCTATCAAAACATAACTATACTGTGGCTTGTACAGAAAATCTGTTTTCTGGAAATGGTAATGGAATCATTCAATCTCGGTTTGTTTTTATTTCACTGCAATGTAAATAATTTCAGTAATATTAACTAGCCCCTCAAAGGCAAATATAAGTTCATGAAGAGGGGATTTTATTAAGACAAATAAACTGTTCTAATTAAAACTCTCCTTTGTGTGTCATCTGTTTAGATTCAAAACTGTTGAATGGAAAACTCACTGTAAAATATTGCCAACATATGTTATGCTGTAATAAATTATTTTGTACACACTTGCCTTTGGTTTGGACTTTTTGAGTATTTATGGACCTCAGACTTCAGCCGATTACGTTTATTAGGTGGGGTTTTTTTCTGTTCATTTGCAACATTCACTAGTTTAATGTGAACTCTGTAAGTAGTTAAGAAAAAAAAAAAAGAAAATCACGAATTTAGCACATTGAGACATGTACCACTTTATAGTAACATACTACCCTGAGAAATACAGCGCAATGCTTTTGTCTTGAGTATTCACCGTGCCACTTGCTGTGGAACAACTTGCTCAGAGACATCTCAAACAGGGAGAGGTAGTTGACCATAATGGGATTGTTTTGGCTCAGTGGTACCCTAAAAGCACTTATCAGCCCGCATTAGGTGAAGATATTAAGTGGTGTGGTGGTCTTCTGCCTGTTTGCTAGAGATTTAATTCAGGCCTTCAAAAGAAGGCTGTGGTGCTATGGATGGAACAGTCAGGCTTCTGTCAGTCCTTTCCTATCTGTTTAACTTGACACTTTAAATCAGACTTGAGCAAACATACCTGGGGTATCGTGTTGGCAGTTTATTCCTTGAGAAAGCAGATGAATAGTTTCGATTTCTAGACTAAGAATGGTAGGAAGCCTTGAGAGTTCTGAAAACACAGAAACTGATTCTTCTGCCACCCAGCGTGTGGTTTGATTTTTCTCTTAGAACTGCTGGAGGCATAAACTGCTCAGTTTGCTCAGGGCTGTCATTGCAGGTGTGAATTGCTTGGGATGATAGATGTTTGGCAATCCTGTCGAATGTTGCAGAGAGTGAATAGGGTAGGATGGGAAGGATAATAAAAATGATGGAGAACAGCAGATGTCAAGGAAAGGTGTTTTGCTTTTTTTTCCTTTTTTTTAACTATTCTGAAAAGATTTGGTGTCTCTTCAGTAACTTGAGTTAGAAAAGGCATCAAACTTAACAGGTCTGTTAAGTCTTCGCAGAAGAAATGTGCTATAATACATAAATGCTAACAGTGTTTCCATGTCATAGAGTCAGTGCTTCACGTGTCAATGTTTAGACTTTAAAATATATCAGCTGGCCTAGCTCCGCTCTTTCTTTCACACTATTTTTTCACTCTTTTCTTCATCACTATCTTGCTTTTTTTTTTCCCCTCTGTGCAATTTGACCTAATTTGTCATCTCAAATTATTTAATCTACTTTAACAGTCAGTTATAGTCATTCTTGTCCCACTCTCCCATTCCTTAACTTCTTTCTCCCTTTAGCAAATGTGACATCCCAGGAAGTAGCTTCTCTAGTCTTATCAGCCCTGCTTGCTGGCATCAAGAATTTGTGGACAATCCAGATCAAGTCACCTTGTGGGGGTGGCTCTGAGGTTCGAAAGACTCGCATGTCCTTTGCCCCAGCACAGTTGTGCCTTATACCTCATCTTGGGTCTCAAATCTGAGACTGGCTACCTTATCTCAGAGGAGCCTAGCTGAAAATGTCCTAGGCTGAGGCTAGGATATTTCCTATTTTCAGCACCACCTATTACGTTGTCCCACATGGAGGTGGAAGGAGTGACCTATTTATGCTACAGCTCTCCTTTCTTCTATAACTCTGGCCTGGCCTTAATTAATGCATAAAAAGCATTAAAAGCAGCAATTTCATCAGACCCTGAGTAAGTTTCTTTAAGATGCTTTTGTGGCCACCCGCAAACAAACTCGTGTCAATGATGCTATTAATATAGCTTTTTTCAACTGGAGACAGTCTTTGTGGTAAAGACTGGTGAAGTTTTGTTTGATTGTAGCAGTGGTTGTGCTAAGACAAATTGACTAGCGTAGGAAGTGAAGCCATGGTCATCTACAATAGAGGTATAGCGAAGTCTTGGAAACTTGTTCCTAATTACAGCCTGAAAAGTCTAGAAGAATTGCTAAAGACCAAATCAAATTCCATGTCTTGTAATGTGCTTGAGTATTTTCACCCTCGTTTTTTAACATAAAGAAAGAAGCCTTTGATTAATCAAGGAAATCGTACTGTCTTCTTCTGGCAGATTAACATTTCTACATAGGCCAGATTTAATAGATTAATAGGAAATGTTTTTTGTAATCAATATATCAGAAATTTCTTTTTCAGTTGTTTTTTATCAATACCAGATCCTAAAGCTTCACAATCTCGTTATATGTTCTCACAACCTCCTTCAAATTTAATTTTGGTTGCAAACGGGCATGGCGTGATGTGCCCATGGAGTGCAGGGCCTGGCAGTGTCGGAGAGCTCAGGGCATCGTTCAGTGATGAGCTCGTTCAGAAATGCTTCGCTTTATCTTTGACTGGGCTAAATTCTGGTGGTTAAGGAGAACTCAGAAGCTCGCTGGAATTGCTGCAGGGGAAGCAGCAGGAGAAGGAACAATCTTCAGCTCATCTTCCAGTGCAACGCAAGTGTGTGGCTGGACAATGTTATGTACCTCTTATTGGGCTTCAGTGCCACCAGATCAAACCATGAGCCGGCGTTACTCGTGACTTACCCATGCTGACCATCCGGGTGTCAAAAATGCCACATCTCTGTCAGCAGCGAGGCACTGCCTCTGTGGCTTGGCATCTCAGTCCAGATGTGCTGCAGCTGGGGCTGTGCCCTTCCTTGAGGCCTGTGAAACAGTTTTAGGAGGAGCTGAAAAAGACAGTAGTAGCAGCCATGCTTCTTAAATATATAACTGACTGACTTGTATGCGACAAAGAGGCATGGGCACAATCCTGACTTGAGCTTGGGTTAGGTGTGTTTGCTGCCATCTACTGCAGATGTTCTGCAGCTGTGTGCTTGTATAGCACCTCTGTGATTATATTAAGTATTGGGGAGGTGGTAGCACCTCTGTGATTATATTAAGTATTAGGGAGGTGGTTCTGCCCCTCCGCTTCACTCTCGTGAGACCCCACCTAGAGTATTGCTTCCAGCTCTGGAGCCCCCAACGTAAGAAGGACATGGACCTGCTGGAGTGGGTCCAGAGGAGGGCCGTGAAGATGATCAGAGGGCTGGAGCACCTCTCCTATGAGGAGAGGCTGAGAGAGTTGGGGTTGTTCAGCCTGGAGAAGAGAAGGCTTCAGGGAGACCTTATTGTGGCCTTCCAGTACCTAAAGGGGGCCAACAGGAGAGCTGGAGAAGGACTTTTTACTAGGGCATGTAGTGATAGGACGAGGGGGAATGGCTTTGAGCAACCTGGTTGAGTTGAAGGTGTGCCCATGGCTGGGGGGTTGGAACTAGATGATCTTCAAGGTCCCTTCCAACCTAAACCATTCTATGATTCTGCTATGGTGTATATATACGTAGGTTAGTTAGGCTTAATTTGCTCATTACCAATCTCAGCAAAATCTTCAAAATGCCTTACATAGTCTGGATATGAAACTACTGCTGCATTAATTTTGATTGCTATAAATTATAGTAAAAGTTTACTTACTTTTTTGTGTGTGTGTGGATTTTTTGGAAAACCTGTTGTTTTGAGCTGTTTTATTGTGGACTTCTTTTATAAATTCCTATGGCTTATCCCTGCACAAACTAAATAATGGTGTAACAACATAAACGTCAGGAGAACTCACTGGCCCAGCATCCCATCTCATGTAGGGTCCCGCAGTCCTACTGCCATCTCACATGGGTACCCCCTCTTTCCTCCTCGTTCCCACAAGCGGGCAGGCGGAGTCGCATAGCCCATTGCTGACAAACTTCTCATCGTAGGGAATAAGCCTGTCCCAAAAGCCCAGGCCCCTTATGGAAAATCTTGTACCCGGTAGTCATATGGATAATGAAAGTTTAGTCCAGAATGAGCAATTATGGTGGAAAGGGCAGTTTTTCACATCTCTTCAGCTCTAGCATCTCCAAACTTCCCAAATAATGAATCCCTCAGCTAGGAAGAGGTCAAAGCTTTAAGTGTGACACAAAAGATTCCAGGATAATGATGTTTTCATATGTGAATGTGCTTGCCATGCAACGATGGCTGTTGAAACAGTACTTTCGGCATTTGTTTTTTCATCTCTGAAACTACAGAGTTACTGAAAAGTGGTCAGTTCATGGATTTTTCCAGCAGAGGGAAGCCTTGCACCCAGAATATTTTCCTATTTTCCTAGCAACAGAAGGCTGCAGTATTGTTTATTTTCTGGTTTTGTAGTACAAGTGTAGGAAAATGCCTGTCGTCTTTTTTCTTTCAGGCAGCACAGAGCGGTCATTGGTGTTTTGTACTTACTTAAATGGCTGAATTAGACTTGTACTCGTATAACCCAGCTCTCCGTGGCATCAATTTGGGGATTTGAAGTTGAGAGCGTAGTTGCTTGGGCTTATATTATACCAGCTGAGAACAGAGATGCTGGGAGAGGATATCTGAGCCCGCAGATGGTCAGAAGCACCTTTTGGGAGATGCCCTATCATACGCAAAAAGTGTCGGTCAGACTTCTGAAGAGAAACTGCCTTCTCTACATCTCAGCTGAGGCTGAATGTATTGGCCCTGAAGATTAGCCTTTGCTCCAGCTACTTTATCACGGACTAAATACGCTGTCTGTTCACCACTCAGACTTCGCTGCTTAAGCATATTTCAAGTCTAGACAAAGTATTTGAGAACAATCTGTTAACGCTTAAGAGAAGCTTCAGGTTTTGAGAGGTTCCTGGAGGTATTTTAGGTATGCAGTAAAGCAGGAGAAGGAAATACATGGTATTTCCAGGACTGATTTCATATGATAAATGGTCAAACTTAAAGCAAACCAGGAAGCGAGGACCAGAGCAGGAGCTTTCCCCCTGTTCCTTGTGCAGAGTGCCTACCACAGAGCAGTCCTAGTTCAAGACAAGAGTTTATACTTCAAGCAATAAACTATCATATAAAAACTAACTGTAAATGTAAGCGAACTGTACCTGCTGGAGGCCTGGCTCTGTAAATAGCAGTGCAAAAGTTGTCCAGGGATCCATGAAAGGCATCAGGCACCAAAGGAGTTTGTTATCTCTCACTGGAGATGTTTAACCAAATTTTAGCTAAGCCATGCACTTGATTATATTTGAAATGAGCTCAGAGAGTACCTGAAGTTGAAGGAACTTTTATTTCTATTAATAACATTCCCTGCAGGTCTAAATGTCTTTCTAGGGAAATTCAAACCAACAGACTGAAGCAGTTAGATTTGCCATGGATAAATTTATCGCTTTGGGATCCATAGGAGAGACCATGATTTGCTTGCTCAGGGGTTAGAGTGCTAACCCAGGTGGTGGGGACATGTACTGGTGGTTAGCTCAGGTATTTCAGGGCATCCAGACGTGAACCAATATAGAAATGTCAGCAGGTACCTTACTATTATTGCGCTGTTCGGGGCTACAGCACTCAGCTGTGTCATTTGTGAACACTTAATTATCCACAAGGTCCTTCTCCAGGACACAGAGGCAACAAAAACCAAACAGGCCTGCAGTGATGTCAATAGGTGTAAATCTTCTCTTTGGCAGCCTACAGCTTCACTAGAGGTTTTCATTTTTAGTAAGCAGGGAATTAATCAAAAATCAAAAGGTTGGATTGAAGGGGGATCTTATCAATGCTTATAAATACTTAAAGTGAAGGTGCCAGGAGGATGGGAACAGTCTTTTTTTCAGTGGTGCCCAGTGATAGGACAAGAGGTAACGGGCACAAACTTGAACATAGGAAGTTCCATCAAAACATGAGGAAGAACTCCTTTACTTTGAGGGTGGCAGAGCACTGGCAGAGGCTGCCCAGAAAGGTGGTGGTTTCCCACTTTGGAGACATTCAAAACCCGCCTGGACGCCATCCTGTGCAACCTGTTGTAGGTGACCCTGCTCGGGCAGGGGGGTTGGACTAGATGATCTCCAGAGGTCCCTTCCAGCCCTGACCATCCTGTGATTCTGTGACAGCTCTGCTGTCAGGGAGCCCCTATATCCAATTCAAAGCTCTGGGCACCTCAGGGTGCCAAAAATTGTTATTGCAATACTGAGATCTGCAAGGCTGATACTGTTTTTGCTTCTGATGTGCCACCTAGACTGTAACACGTTGTGCTGAACGATACAGATTCACAGGATTTCTTGACCTTATCTGACAATTTGTTGCTAAAAACTTTTCTCTGCACTGTACTTCTCCTACAGCCTCTCTCCCTGCTTCAGGCTCTGGCACTTGCTGTTTGCTTCTGTGAACAGATTCAAATCAACAGCTTAGCAGGAACCCAACCCAGCAAATGTAGGTTGGTTATCTCCCAATTATATGTAGATAGACAGTGAAGAGACAGTAATGTCTAATCAAATATTTGAAGAGGAGCCCACAGATAGTTGTATAAGGCTATGAATATTTTGTTCATGGCCTTCCATTCATGGAAGGTACAAATTCCTCTCAATTACCTCCCAACAGAGGACATTTGTTTTTCAGGGAAAAACTGTGCTCCTTCTGGGTTTGCTCAAATAGAGCCCTGTCTATGGCCATGCATGGTTTTTCCTAACATGTTTCATGGACAACCTCATAACACTGGCCATCTCTGAGGGGCAGAAGCAGGCATTGGGGAAAAGGCAGCAATAAATAACTGATCAAAAGGAGGTTGCCTCAGTGTATGGCTGTTTACTATTAGACAACCTCTCATCAGCATTGCCTGTCTTGACAGAAGCCTGGGCCTTCCTGAGGAATGAGGACCACAGTGGCTGGTGGCCACACTGGCCTGACCTACCATGACAGAAACTGGCTGCAGAGATCTCTTTTTTTCTCCAAAAACATTTGCTATTGCTATCTCTGTGGGTCTTCTTTTTCCCTCTGTTGTCTCCTCCTACTTGCTCAGGGCTTGTAAACTTCATGGAATCCTAGAATCTTAGAATGGTTTAGGTTGGAAGGGACCTTGCTAGCTCCACCCCCCCTGCCATGGGCAGGGACACCTTCAACTCAACCAGGTTGCTCAAAGCCCCATCCAGCCTGGTCTTGAACATTTCCAGGGATGGGGCATCAACAACTTCCCTGGGCAACCTGTTCCAGTGCCTCACCACCCTCATGGAGAAAAATTTCTTCCTAATATCTAATCTAAATTTCCCCTCTTCCAGTTTGAAGCCATTCCCCCTCGTCCTATCACTACATGCCCTAGTAAAAAGTCCTTCCCCAGCTCTCCTGTAGGACCCCTTTAGGTACTGGAAGGCCGCAATAAGATCTCCCCAGAGCCTTCTCTTCTCCAGGCTGAACAGCCCCAACTCTCTCAGCCTCTCCTCATAGGAGGGGTGCGCCAGCCCTCGGATCATCTTCGTGGCCCTCCTCTGGACCCACTCCAACAGGTCCACGCCCTTGTGCTGAGGACTCAACTTGCTCTACATAACAAGAAATTCATGTCTGTATCAAGTGCTAAGTATGGCACAATACCATGTCAGTATTAAGTTGGTATGTGCTCTTTGAGGTGTGCTTTAAGGAAGACTCATGGCCTAAGTAATCCTGGATGTAACAGCATAATACACACATTTCTCAATACCATAGCAGGATAAACCTGGATGTGCAGAGCTGGGTTTTTAGGTGTCCACAGTGGCAAAACCTGTGTTTTCCAGTTGTATCTTATGTCTCTTTTTTTTTTTTTTTTTTTTTAAAAATGTTGTCCTCTTGTGTAAATTCTCTGACTCTAGTTTTGTATGCAAATCCACTGCTGTAGAAATAAAACTAATAAATCGGTGCTGGGAAGTATGGAATGGGCAATTCTGAAAGCCTGTTATTTATGAAATAAAAGTTGGAAATAGAAAATGAGCATATGGAAGAAGTGGCCTGTCACAGATCCTCCCTCTGGCTGGGAGAATTAGAGCATGGTTTACTTAACTTTCATTTGTGAGGAAGAGAGTATGCTGCTATGGCTTGTCACAAAAATTATTTGAGGCTGAGAAAATGGAAAAAACCCAGGGCTTTTAATAATTATTCTTAAATTGAAATGCAGTTGTGTCAGTCAGAGGAAGGAGCTGGATGCGGTACGTGGTCACTGACTGTAACACTGATTCTTTTCTTCCCATCTACACAACCCCCTGTGCACTCATAACAAGAGAGGCTCCAATGGACTAAAGCACGGTTATTTCCCAACCATAAATATGCAAATCCCCGTCCCTTAAAGGAGGGTGATTTACTGGCTAACCAAAGCCCAAGGATTACTGCTTTTGTTCCACGATTGTATGGTGACTGACTCAATGGGGTCCTGGTCCATGATTGGCACTGCTGCAACACAAATAAATGAAGAGCTCCACTTCTGTTCTAACATATGCAACCACATGCCTTCAGCAAACAAGCGGTCTTGGCTTCTCCTTTGGCCTCCTACTGCCGTAATGCCAAACAGAGCATGGGAGGAAGAGTAAGATTTGATTTTTTAAGCCTGCTGCGGTAGCTTGCTTCAGCGGGGTAAATGGGAATGACATCCTGCACCCCCTGCCGTTCTCAGCTTCCCCTATTCTTGTGGCTGTAGTGGTCTGAGTTACCTTGAGGTGGGTGCAACAGAAGAGAGAGATGCTTCTGGACCATGGGAAAACCAAAGCATTGGTTTCGTCACACAAGAGCAAGTAAAACAGGCAAAATGCAAACCCACGTACATTTTTAAAAAGAAAAAAAAAAAAAAAAAACATCACAAAACCCAGAGGATATTCAGTGTTCCAGGAAAAACTAATAGGAATTCTTCTTGGTCAAGGAACGTTTTTACTTTTTTTTGGATGTGGTTAGTATCTTTTTGGACAGGTATTTTGGTGACAAGTATATTTTATTATCATTGTCATTATTAATTACTTCAATTTAGAATCTATATTTCTCAGCCTGGGATAAGGCTCTGGAAACACAGAGACCCCAAACAATGTTGGATGTGAAGTATAAGATGACTGAGCCAAACAGGCTACATGTATGTGACTGTGAAATATTATAATAGAGACAGTACAAAATGCATAAATTTTAGTTGGAGCAAATAACATTGATGTAAAATACCTCTGCCTGAAAATTTCACTGCCTTTTATTTTACTTACGGAGGAGACAAATTAGGAGAGATGTCTTATTATTTTAATACATAAAAGCTTCCTTATATGTTTCACTTCACAAGACTTAAAATTTGTCTCCTGTGTGGTTTGTATGCCAGATATTTTTCATGAATTACAAGACTCTTAAGCCTTAAATTCCCATTTACTTCTTGTATGTAATCATCCACTGTTGAGTCAACATTCCCTCTTCTCTTGACAAAATTACCTTTTTTTTGAAGCAGCACAGTATCCAGCCACTTTAACTCCTCAATTTCTCAAAAATTCAGATCAAAAGCAAGTGGAACAACAACTGTTTCTCATTTGCATTTGAAATAGTACAAGTTTCTTGATGGAGTAGTAGTCATGAAAGGGTGTGAAGCAAAACTGGTGGAAAAGTAGAGAATACAGCTTCTCCAGTTCATGGTCCAGCATGTTAACTTACACCAACCCTACTATGCTGTGGCAGGACCATCAGGTGGAGGTAGAAACAGCGGTTTGCCTTGAGCTAGAGTGCATGATCTAATGACACAGAAAATAAAGTTGCTGTTACATTGCCTTCATAAAGGGAGGATGCCAGGGGGATGGGAGCAGTCTTTTTTCAGTGGTGCCCAGTGATAGGATGAGGGGTAACAGGCACAAACTTGAACATAGGAAGTTCCATCTTAACATGAGGAAGAACTTCTTTACTTTGAGGGTAGTGGAGCCCTGGCACAGGCTGCCCAGAGACGTTGTGGAGTCTCCCACTCTGGAGACATTCAAAACCCACCTGGACGCTGTCCTGTGCAATCTGTTGTAGGTGACCCTGCTCTGGCAGGGGGGTTGGACTAGATGATCTCCAGAGGTGCCTTCCAACCCTGACCATTCTGTGATTCTGTGTATGGGTTTTGTGCATTTGTAAAAGTTTCGCATTACCCTTTTAAACTGATGTTTACTGCTACTGGACTCTATTGGATGACTTCTGCTGGGGGAGAACTTAATGGAAGAAGAACAAACTCTTTCCTTCACCCAGTCTTGTGCAGAGTCCCGTGTGCAATCTGCCCATGCAGAGGATATGTGCACAGCCTTGTTTTCCTGAAAACAGCGTCAAAAAGAGGCAATTTCTTCACTTCCAGTTGCCACACAGCACTCCAGCTGCCAGGCTCTCTCCCCCTCCTGGCTTGCTGCCATGGTCCCTTTGCTTACATTTCTCTTGCTGTCTTCTTGGCTTTTTGACCACTTCTTTCTGCTTGTTCTCTGGTTGCTCCTTTGCACTGCAGGGAAAAAAAATACCAGACAATATCCATCTCCTTGCATTAAGATCCAGAAACACAGCACAGCTTTCAAGCAGTGTTTTGGTTGGTTTCTCCTACATCTGAAGCGATCTCACTCTAAAAAATAGCTTCTTGTATCTCTTGTATTACCTATGGATATCTATTATCAGAGGAGGGCAACCAAGATGGTGAAAGATGGTTATGAGGAGCAGCTGAGGTCACTTGGCTTTTTCAGCTTGAAGATGAGAAGCCTGAAGGGTGACCTCATCGCAGTCGACAACTTCCTCAAGGGGGGCAGCAGAAAGGGCGGTGCTGATCTCCTCTCTCTGGTGACTAGTGATAGGACATGAGGAAATGGAATGAAGCTGCACCAGGGAAAGTTCAGGTTGGACATTAGAAAAAGGTTCTTCACTGAGAGGGTGGTCAGTCACTGGAACAGGCTCCCCAGGGAAGTGGTCATGGCACAAAGTCTGTCAGAGTTCAAAGAGCATCTTAGTCATATGGTTTAGTTTTAGGTAGTCCTGCGAGGAGCAGGGAGTTTGACTCGATGATCTTTATGGTTTCCACCCAACTTCAGATATTCTGTGTTTCCATGATCTACTGCCTACATACTATATGGTCAGTGCATGCTCTGTGCAGTTGGATTTTGAAGATTTTCTGATGGACATGAACTTTTGCTGTGACTTTTAGTGAACTCAAGATTGAAGGTTTCCCAAAACCCAGCTGTAATATATATTACAGCCCAATATCTCTTGTGTTTGGTTTTATAATGCACTCCATTCAGTTTGCTTTGCTCCTAGATATTCTGTTCTCAGGATATCGACAATGTTTTGTACTAGCAAAACAAACATAGGCATCATTGGAAAAACCTGGTGACCAATGAGGAAAAGAAGAAAAAGACTTGTCATGTAGCTTGATATTAGAAGTGTTTTTGCAAATATAACCAGGAATTAGGTTGTTGGAAATTGTCTCTTTTGACCAAAACAGCTAAAATTTAGCTTGTTACACCAATGTGAAGAAGAAACGGAGGTGGTGCTAGGTACCTCCAGCAGTTCTGTACCAAGAACATGCAGAGAGTACTTTCCTGAGCACAGAAGAATCAAACAAGCAAAGACCATCTCCATGTTTTCAGGTCCAAGCCTTTGGTTGGGACCTATATATCTCCTGTAGAGTTGGAGTACCTTTGGGCTGGTCTTCCAGGTACGTTTCCTCTGAAAAAGAAGTCAGCTCACGCACAAGAAAAATGCTTAGAAACTGAAACCACCAGAAGGCAGCTGGAGACAACATCAGATCTGCATCAAAGTTACCATTGCCCCAAGTCAGACTGATAATAGGAACATACTTTTCATTAAGTGACACTATTCCTTTAATCTTCTCTCAAAAAGGCACCAAACAGAATCTGATTGAGTTATTTTGAAACTTCCTTACCTCTTACTTACTCACTGCCACCCATCATCTCCTTTCCTGAGCTCCTCTCCCTTTCCCATACAATGCTCAGCCAAAGTCCCTTGACCCAGAATTTTCAAATTCTTGAGTGGTTTTGCATATCTCTTTGCTGTGGACAGAAGCTCTCACTCAACTGTCCCTTCCAGCAATGTCAATATAAGTTACAATTACACCTATCAGTTTCAATGGCTTTTAATCCAGCTGCAACAATAGTGATTACATTTGAAGTGCCATAAACATGTTTCAGAGTAAATAACTTATTTAAATATATCCATTCAAAACTCCAAGAGCTTCTGCCCCCTGTTACTGAAAGACAGAGGAAGAGAAAACTGCACAGGCTATATTGTGTTTGTGTTTAGGAGGTCAATTTGACAAGCAGAAAATTTAGAAGTGTAATGGGTCAGAGAAAGTGAGTTTAGGTTTTGGCAGAACTCAGTGGGAAGATGTGTGCTTTACTCACAAGACGACAGTCGTGGGTGGCAGTGAGCTGGTCCATGAGTTTGCATCCACTGTGCATCAATCAGAGTGACAGAGAAAACCAAAAGGAACTGCGTCAGTTTGTGGTAAGTCCAGGTTCAGGCTTAAGGTCTACAGAAGAGCTTGGGAGAAGAGGGAGGAAAGTCCTGTGAAAAATCTCTGGCAAAAGTTTGGGGGTTTTTTTTGCAGTTTTTCAAGCTTAATTATATTGCTGTAAGTCACACACTCTTCCTACTGGTGGTACGGATTGCGCTCCAGGTCACAGGCTTGTATTTAGCCCGACTGGCAGCAAATGCAGGTTGTTACGCCTCTGCTGGTAGTTAGGTAGCCTATGTAAAATGCATGGCTCATCTCAGCCAAGTTTTAATTAGGCAGCTGTCCTTATTACAGAACAAGTTTAGCAATTCACTCACATAGGCAATTCCACTTGCAGCATGAATGATAAAATAGACTGGAGTGTTAACCACTGTCTCACCCTTCAAAAGAGCATCCTGAGGGCAGGGCTGCGATGCACTGAACAGGAAGACAAGTTATACCGATGATGTTTGGTCTATTCCTGCTCTGTGGTTCAAGGAGTTGGGTTTCCCCGCGTGTCAGTCTGGCTGGCACCTGTGCTTTTTCATCCTCTGGCAGTTTTCGTTTTTCTTCTACACAGCTGTCTAAATGTTGGATTCCTTCGCTTTCCATCAGCTCAAAGTTTGGCAATGATGGGCTTACATTTGTCATTCCCAGGTTTTAAATGAAGCATCTACTTTAGCCACTTGGTACTGTTACTTTTGAAAAGAATTATTATTTTCTCAGACTGAAAAATACTAGAAGACACCTGGAAATTGTATGTTCAAAACTCCAGGCTGCTTCCATGGGCAGGGATCTATCACTCTAACTTTTGTCTAGCACCAATACCAGTGAGAAGACGGGATGAGATTTCACAGAACATCTGCTTTTAACTGTGGGAACATGGTGCTTACCCAACAGGATTGATATTTTGGTGTACTCTTGATCTTTGAAGTGGTGAAAAGAAATGATTGATTAGACCAGAACTTTTCAGCCATTTCTGACTTGCAAATCCCCCCCTTCTGTAGCTCCGGTTTCTGCATATGTGCATATGGGGCTGCATATGTACTGTGAATTTTAACCTACTTCCAGTAAATTTGCCTTTCTATTTTTCCTGTCTTGTGTGAATGCCTCAGAAGTTGTTCATGGATCTGCAAGCACCTCTGGGCCATGGTTTGAAAACCACTATATTAGTCAACCTGAAGCACCAACGCCTGTGTAAACGAGTCCTAGGATTCTCTTCGGTGTAGCAACACAAGGTTTTGTGTCCCAAATTACTCCCATTTTTCACTTAGAAAACTAGTACCTTGTGAGCCTTGCAACTTGGCTATATCAGGCAACCTGCTAATATTTTAAAAGTCTTTCCACGAAGCATACCTACAGGCAAGATTTGTTGGTTTAAATAGCTACGTGGCTCACAAGGTTGTGAGGTTAAAAATGCAGTAGGAAACCACTGTAAACATTGCATCACCAGCTGAGGAGGATTTGGAGACACTGTGTCGAATGGTCAAGAAGAAATTCACTTTAAATACACCTTGGACGGCTGCCTAGAAGAAGGGAGGGATTCAGTAGCTGAGGTTTACATTACAAGTTGCGTTGGTTGCTTCCACCGATAAACAAGAGCAGCCTGAAACGTCAGTCTGCAGTGTTTCAGGGCACTGCGCTTAAAATTCACTTCTTCGTTTTACCGGATGTGGGCTGATCCTGTTGGCATCAATGGTAAAACCACATATAATTCAGTAGGAGCATGCTGGGGTCCTTCAAGAATATTTACAGAGATGCATGGCTATATGGTCTATAACATAGGCATAAAAATCAATCTTTATTCCCTCATGTATAAGCTAATGGTTTATGCAGAAGATTAAAATTCATCGGCTGAATCTCAGCTGCATTCAATGGAATCACAGCCTGCTTAGGAGAAAGAAGGAGCTGCAGTAGAAAACATGAGTATTTACTGGAAGGAATGTTAAGAGACTTGTCTATGGAGCAGTAAACATGACCAAGGATTTTTAAGCCCAGGTTTTCTTAAGGAAAGACAAGTCCCAAACACATGGCTGTAAAGAAGGGAAGTTTATGGAATAATTTCTTCAACATGCATAGACGTTATTTTGAAAACAGCAAATTTGAGTGTAGAATAATAATTTAAAGAGAAGGCCAGGGGTAAACTCTTGTATCCCTGCAGGAAAGCAGTTGTTCTCTTCCCCCACCCACAGCCCCATCCGCTTGCTCCTTTTACCGGCTCTGCAGCTCACCTACCTGAGCTCAGTCCATTCAACTCAGTTCAACAGAAAACAACTCATTTTCTCGCAGTTTTCTGCTGTTCCTGTTTTAATGTGTTGAATTGGATAAGCAGAAGACTAGACAAACTGATCACACGTGTATGTGCTTGGCCAAAAGAGAATTGACGTCAGCTGCAGGGTCAGGTCTTTGTCTTTTTGGGCTGAGAATCACATACTCGACGGTTCTCCTTTCTGCCTTGTGTCTATTGTCCTTCATCCTGCTCGTGCTCTTGACGTCATGCCCTCATATCTTCTTGTTCCCTACTTTTTAACCTCGCTTTCCATCTATGTCACTACTGTCTTCAAAAAGGATTGTTTGTAGCCACTTTTATTAGCAGAAAGAAAAACAGAGGAAGACCACAAGAAAGGAGGAAGCTGCAGAATAAATAATGATTGAACTTCACCATGAGAACTTCTTTTGATCCACTGCAAAAATAAATAAATGCCTCCGTATCAGCCGGTAAGGAGAGGTGAACAAATCTGTTACATACAGATGGTTTATTGTCTAGAATATTGTTTTTCTCCTTTTATATCTTGCAGGAGCAATGACAACATGTCTGAAAACGTTGAGAAGTTTCAGAGAGATTTTTTTCTTTCCTCTCCCTGTCCTCGACTCTTCTATTTTAATTCTGGATATTCTCATCAACACACAAACACAATCATAGTTCCTGACGCATACACATGGAACAGCACCTGGTGTCTGTTTTCAGTATCACTGCCCGTAACTAAATGTGACAGAGTCTTCCCCAATGGGTATTTAACAGAACCGGTATTTTAGCCGCTCAGACAGATTTTATTTAAAACGAGCGAGAGGCAGCGCAAGAGCAATACTCGGTAGCTATGGCATGTATAAACATCAGGTCAACCTGACCTCAGGACAAGTGGTAATATCTTTCTCCCAAGAATAAGGAAAGCTCTCCGCCGGAGAACCCCGCCGGCCGACGCAGCTGGGGCCGTGGCTCCGCGTGCCTGCGCAGCTCCCCGTGTCACCCCCCGCCACCTGCTCTTCTCCTCGGGTCACCCACTGTAACCAAACCGTCCCCGGTGGGCCTGTGGCCGCCATCGAGCTGTGCAATAACCACAGACAGACGTCAGCACACAGCGGGGCGGTGGACAGGTGGCG
>NW_009648966.1:458679-465130 GCF_000708025.1 Charadrius vociferus | reverse complement strand
GCGGGTACCCCCCCCGAAGAGAGGCGGCCAGCCTCCGCGAGAAACCTATCTTAAAAAAAAAAACCAACAAACCCAACAACCCAGCACGTTTTCGCTTAGTTTTTGGGTGAGAAGTGGGAAGGATGGGGGGAGTGTGGCCCCGCTGGTGTTAGTCCCCCGGAGAGAGATGCGGGGAGGCCACAGCGAGGTCGGCTGCTGAGCACAGGAGGCCGAAAAACTCGCTCTAGGTAAAGGTCAGGCTGCTGCCGGAACACCAAAGCATCCCAAAGCATGTTAAAAAAAAATTATAATAAAATATCTTCAAGTTTCGAGGGACCATGTGTTGCATCTCCGTAGCTGAAGTATCAGTTGAGGGAGAGGGAGCTGAAGCGTGCTTTCCAGAAGAGGTGGAAACTCATCCAGGTTTCTGGTTTAACATTATCCCTGTTTGGGAGGCGATACTCTCAAGCTAACTTGCACCCAAGTATCCTCGGTGCATGCAGAGCATCGCACAGGAAGGGTGGGAAGCAGATACTGACTCGTGACCTCCTTTGAGCAAGAAAACATAGAATTGGAACTAAGTTTTTTTTCTAAGTTAACTTGGAAAAAAGTTTTACCCCTCTTACTTTTTGCTAGTCAGGGAGAGAAGACACCTTTCCTCTTCCAGACAATGAGGCTGGAAGCTGCTGTTCTCCTCGGGAGCAGTAGACTCAAGGTCTACTTTGTTGGAAGTGAGTTCTGCTAAAAACAAGCTATACCTAGTTTTTTTTTTAGTTCCCAAACTATACAGGCAGTTGTAAGAAGCTTATCTGATTTTCAGTTACTTAAAATAAAATTGCTGCTTTAATTTCTGTTGTGCATCTTCATCAGTTCAGCGACTTACCACGCAGTTTTGTTGACTTAGCGCCAAAACATTCATATAATCTTCCTAGTGCTTAAGCTGTGAGAGTACAGCTTCTTCATATTATCAGAGCCCTTTACTTCATCATTGTGGGTAAGATTAATTTAATTTAATTGACAGGTAATGTTTTACCTGCCCTGAACTTGCATACCTTGCCTGGCTGTGCCTTTGAGTTTGTTTGGGTTTTTTTTTCTGTAGTCAGTGGAGGTATGTGGATCCAGATGCTGATATGTTGTTCCGTAATGTAGTGGGTGAACCACTCCTTACAAGTGTCTCTTTCCTTTCGAGGGAGGTTTAGAAATGCACACCTGATCTAGGCTGGACACTGGCTTTTTGCATGGCTGAGGGTGTGTAAGTTGAGATCTGCCTTTACTGCATCAAGCTGATGGAATATGTGAGCCGTGTTGTAAATCTAAGTCTATTATTAACTGCAACAATACAGCCCTATTGTTACTATTTCTTGAACAGTCTTCAGTATTGTAATATATTAACCTCTCACGTGCTTTTACTGCAAATGAAACACTTAAATTGATGGAGTGAAGATTCTTTATTTAGTGAAATCTACTGTTGAGAAAAGAAAAAAACCAAAATGGTATCAAAAACTTATTATTCTTGCATGGGTAAAGACATCTGTAGTTGCTTAGCATATGTGCTGTGGTTCAGAAAACTGAAATCTTGAACAGTGATTAAAATAGCTGTTTTTAGGATGGGTAGAAAGGGCCTTTTGAGGAAGATGGTGTTCTCTAACGTGGCAGGAGGCCTGGTGAGAAACAGCATGCTCATGCAAATTGGCAGACCAGATCTTCAGGAAGATCTGGGAAATAAAAATCAGTGTCAGAAATCTGCACTGTTTTAAGCTGAAGGCATTAACAGGCTAGCAGGGTAGACAGGGTTTGGTGTCTCCATGCAAAATCTTCAAGGATCTTGTATGAGGAACTTCTCAAGCTCCCAAATCCCATTCTGTGCTGGGGTTCCTCCCATAGTGATGCGTCATGTGAAAAGTGGCTCTGGAGAAATCAGAATTCACCATCTTCTGGAAACTGGCATGTACTGGAGCAGGAGGTGCAGTAAGAGTGATCTGTTGACATCCAACAGTGTCAAATGTGTGAGGCTATGTTTAAGGAAAGGGAAACAGAAAATTAGCTGGCTCTCCTCATTTCTCAGTACAGGCCCAGTAAAACTCTTATTCCTAAAGGGGCAACTTCTTATTTTGAAGTTACAGTAGGATTGGAGAGGAGTTGTAGATTTATAAAGAGCTTCTTTTATAAAACAGGCTTCAGCGTCTGATGTAATACAGCTACACTCCCTCCATCTATTTTAAGAATAGAGTACTTACCCAGGCTCTTTCTGTTCAAACTCAAGGTTGTTTTTTTCCCCTAGGTTCCCATTTACTTTGGTCTCTATCATTTGGTGCAGATGTAGTGCTGAATTCATGACCTCGCTTTTCCCATGGTAATGCTTAGGTTAAACATGACTGCGGGATCAAGGAGAAGCTGGGCTGAAAGAGCACGTTCTGACAACACAAATCTGTAGCAACGCCACAGAAATTCCAACAATATTATCTGGAGATAGTTTGAATGATCCTCTTGTTCATGAAGACTCTTTATGTCTCTGCAAAATCTTGTTATCCAGTGCCAGGACTATTCCAAGTACACTTTGTCATCTGTGTACCGAACAGTTCAGACTATCATATTTTAGCGTTGTCTTTTCGTGTTTGTTGGTGAATCTAATCCTCCTAACTGATGTGCGGCTGAAGGTTAGGCATGCGTATCTTTGGGTCACTGCTGCAGTGATACCTTTTTGCGTCTAGAGTGGGACTGTAAGGGGAGATAACATTTTTAAACTGTTGCAACTGTTTGTTTTAGGGCCCCCTGAATCAGTCTTAAATTCAACTTTACGAGAAGCCAGTAGCCCATATCAAGTGGTGGCAGTTGAATAATACTGTTTTGTAGTAGGGTAAGGAAAGCCTTTCCTTTCTTGGGGCTTCTGCCATGAGGACGAGCCCATTTAATTTAACAGAAGTATTTACAGAAGATTTTTATCAATATAGTTAATCCTGGGAATGTTGCTTTTAACCTTAAAATCCCCTCTCAAGGGACTTAGCTCCAAAAGCACTAATTGAAAGTCTTATATTACGTATCTCAGGCTCTTAAGAAAAAATAAGGGTTTGAAGACACTGCTGTGGAAAATGGGCATGATAGTACTTGGCTCTCCCACATCGTGTTCTGTTATTTGACTAAATGATCTTTGGACAAGGCCTGTCTTGGCTGTGGTTAAGTATTGTACGTAACAGAGCGGACTCTAGACCTTACAGTAATAGAAAGGCTCACATGTGCAGATGTTCATGATGATCTTAGTTCTTGGCCCATGAGTATTACATTAACCACAACAGCTGATTGGGTCGGTGCTGGAAATCATGATGCAACTGCTGAGTTACTCCAGCAGACATTCTTGAGTTGCCGGACTGTGAGTGAGTACCAGTTATGTTTCAACTTGACGTATTCAACCAAATCAAAGCATAACAGCTTTGTACTTTAGTTTATTAATCATGCCGAAACTTTTAAGTTGAGGAATACCTTGTAACTCTTTGCTATTTACAGCATATGTTGGTTGCAATACAGCAGGATTTGTGCTAAGAGTGCTGCGCTGGCAAAAGCCACTCGTGTAGATACAGCTATATTGATGAACTCTTGCAGGTATCATTTGCTTCTTGTGTGTTGGAATAAGCTTGCAAAGAGAAGTGCAGGCTTGCCTGTGTAAATTGCGTGTCTGCTCAGTGCATTGTGCCAGCGCAGTGTATGGCAACATCAGGACAGTCTTCCAAGTTTAGGCTTAGGATAATGAATAGAAAGTTGGACTTCGAGAGGTTGTGAAGTGCTTAAACATTTCTTGTGCCAACGCTATAACACCACCAAAAAGCTAAAGGATAATCTGTTGTTGTGCTCTCAGAAGTGTTTCACGCTTTTAGCTCCAGATGCGTTTTGTTGAGACAGGTTCAACTTCCAGCCTCTCTGTTAAAAGCATTGCAAAATAAATGTATTGATTTAATTCTTGCACTCATATAGCCTGCAGTGTATCTTCATAGTTATTTTTAGGAGCGTGTAAATGCTTTCAGACAAATACCTCCTGGATTTTAAACACAACAAAAGACCTTGACTACATCTAGAACTCTTCATTTTATAACTTCTGAATCAAGCAGGTGGAGGTTTACTACGGGGTTGCACAATACCCCTTAGCACCCAGTGCCTGGTGTAGTGCAAGCATTTGTGGTTACATGCCATGGATGTCTCCATGAGGTTGTGCTAATGCCTCCACCATCTAGAGATGAAGCATAAGCCACTGTTAATGCTGCAGCACTCATCCTGAAAAGCCTGCTTACATTTGCAATCTTTTGTAGAGAAGGTACAGAAAAAGGCAACAGAATTGATTGAAGAAATAAAATAGTTTCCAAATGACTAAATGGACTTGGACTGTCAGCCCAAAGAAGAGATGACTTGGGTGGGGACAAGCTAGTCTTCCAGAAAATCCTAAGTGACATTAGGGAAGTGACTGCTACCTCACCCAGTATGAGGAAATCAAATTAAACCAGCATGCTTCAAAGAAATAAGAGGAGCTATTTCTTCTCATGGTGTATTGTTAAACTGTAAAATATATTGCCTTAAGGTATCGTGGATGATAAAAGTTTGCATACTCAAAAAATAACTAGATAAAATCACTGTGGGAGGGACAGGGACTGCTGTAGGCTAAGATGATGCTGCTGTCTTAGAAAAGATACTGATTTGTGCATCACTCAAACTTCGTAGAGTTTACCTTGAAACTATCACTGAGTGACTGCACCACTCTTAAGCTCTTCTGTAGGCATCTGCTATGAGAGATAGAATGTGGGATAGATGAGCCTTTGGTCTTAGCAGCAAATCTCAGTATTATATGAGGAAGAGGAGCACATTTTAAGATTTTTTTTCTGCAAACTTCTAATGGCCTGTCTCTAACAAGAAGGCAATACAATATTTATAATGAAAAAATGAAGGAAGACTCTCATGGAGAAATAACCTTTTATTAAATCATTTAAGAAATAGTGCTTTATTAAATTACTGATACATTCAAGGGGAAGAAAACCCAGAAGTTTCAGGTGCATAGGCTTCTCTCCAGGTATTCCAATTTAATGAGAAATGTGCTTTTTTGTAAGATTTTCTGTTCTTACCTCTCCAGCATACCTGTTTCTTTTACACTTTAGAAAGGAAGCGTTAGTAAAGGGGAAGGTTGGAGTTGGAAACACCGCCTCACAGATAATAAGTGTGGTGGGAGAGTGGAAAGGTAAGCTTTATATATAATGAGAAGGCATGCTTGTACATCTGAATTTCAGGCTTCCGAGATAACTTCCTTGTAACTATGTGATTTGAAATCTTTTAAGTCATGAAGCCTAGACATGTAGATAGTGAAGAGGTGTGATTTTTTTGTGTCAGTGTTGGAACAGATGTTTGTTAGCTAGGCAAAAAAACACAAAAAATAAACAACGCAGCCAAGTGTAACTGTGATTATGATAAAAATAAACACTATCCTTGAGGGCTGCAACATATGTCTTGTGAAACAAGCTCTCTGCATCATGAATATTTCTCACTTCTACTGTTGGCATTAAAATTTCTGATTTTATATTTTTTATTATTTTAGCAAGAAGGCTGTGTTCTCACTAGGAATGAGTTGTGCAGTCTGTTCATTAAATGCTGAACTATTAGAGAATCACAGAATGGTCAGGGTTCGAAGGGACCTCTGGAGATCATCTAGTCCAATCCCCTTGCCCAAGCAGGGTCACCTACAGCAAGTTGCACAGGATGGCATCCAGATGGGTTTTGAATGTTTCCAGAGTGGGAGACGCCACAACCTCTCTGGGCAGCCTGTGCCAGTGCTTCACTACCCTCAAAGTACCCCCCTCTTCATGTTAAGATGGAACTTTCTATGTTCAAGTTTGTACCTGTTACCTCTCATCCTATCGCTGGACACCACTGAAAAAAGACTGTTCCCGTCCTCCCTTTAAGTGTTTATAAGCATTAATAAGATCCCCCCTCAGTCTTCTTTTCTCTAGACTAAAAAGACCCAAGTCCCTCAGTCTTTCCTCATAAGAGAGATGTTCTAATACTCTAATCATCTTTGTAGCCCTTTGCTGTACTCTCTCCAGCAGTTCCAGGTTCTTCTTGAACCGGAGAGCCCAGAACTGGACACAATACTCCAGATGTGGCCTCACCAGGGCAGAGTAGAGGGGAAGGATGACCTCCCTCGACCTGTTGGCCACACTCTTCTTGATGCACCCCAGGATGCCATTTGCCTTCTTGTCCACCAGGGCACATTGCTGGCTCATGGTCATCCTGTTGTCCACCAGGGATCCCAGATCCCTTTCCACAGAGCTGCTCTCCAGGAGGTCAATCCCCAACCTGTGCTGATGCATGGGGTTATTCCTCCCCAGATGCAGCACCCCACACTTACCCTTGTTGAATTTCATCAGGTTTCTCTCTGCCCAACTCTCCAGCCTGTCCAGGTCACGCTGTATGGCAGCACAGCCTTCTGGCGTGTCAGCCA
>NW_009648966.1:442910-457598 GCF_000708025.1 Charadrius vociferus | reverse complement strand
TCCCTGCTCAGCCATGCAGGTCTCCTTCTTCCCTTGCCTGATTTCTTTCTCTTTGGGATGCACTGATCCTGAGCTTGGAGGAGGTGACGCTTAAATAGCAGCCAGCTCTCTTGAGCCCCCTTACCCTCTAGAGCCCTTTCCCATGGGATTTGTCCAAGCAATCAAAGCGATCAAAGTTAGCCCTCCTGAAGTTTAAGGTTTCAACCCTACTTGTCTTTTTGTCTATACTGCACTTAATCCTGAACTCTACCTTCTCATGATCACTGAAGCCCAGTCTGCCCCCAGCCTTAACATCCTCCACCAGTCCCTCTTTATTTGTCAGTACTAGGTCCAGTAGTACACGTCTCCTTGTGGGCTTCTCCACCACCTGAGTCAAAAAGTTGTCATCAATGCAGTGGAGGAACCTCCTGGACTGTATATGCCCAGCTGTGTGGCCTTCCCAGCAGATACCAGGGTAGTCAAAGTCCCCCATGAGAATCAAGGCCTGTGATTGTGAGGTGATTCTCACCTGTCTGTAGAAGGCCTCATCAACTTCCCCATCCTGATCAGGTGGCCTGTAGAGACTTAAGTGGAATTTTAAAGCTCCTCCCTAAAAACTTAAGGGATGTGATCTTTTTTTTTTTTTTTACCTCTAAAAACTTTCCCCACTGAAAACTGCAGTAAAAATTTTACTGACTCCAGTGCTGTTTAAAATTGTATCCTGGACTATGGTACTAGAAAGAGCATGATGTTAAAGAAGTCAGACAGCTTAACTTTTCCGTTGTCTGTTTTAAAATGAAAAGTTTGAGGTTTTCCTCCTTCAGTTAATTACTGCCCAGAACCTTTCAATTGCTCATTTCATGGGGACATTCTATATTTACATGGTATTGCTGTGGTTTTTCTTTGTGGTTTAACCATATACTGGAACAGCAAAGGTCAATATTAACTACAGATTACTTTGCCAAAGTAAAATACACCCATATTTATTCCAACCTTCTAATTTTGCAGCTATTGGCTTAGTTTGACTCATGTAAATCAACTCAGTAGCTTAAGTCTCAGATTTTAAGGTCTTTTTTTAAAGAGGCAGTTTGACTGTTTTTTTGTAAAACAGGTAAAGGGGCATAGTTATGTACGTGCACAGGCAGTAGAATGAAAATACAAAGTGAAAAATAAGTAATGGATGATGGAAGAACTTGTGTGGCGGTGGGGGAGAAGGGCTGGACGGGGAAGGACAGCAGCAACGAGAGATCCTTGGCATCAGCCTCTGGTTATTGGGTTGCAGGGGATGTTGCGTTTGTGTGGCAGTGGATGTCTTCCAAGGCCCATTATTGGAGGTGAATGAGCAAATCTTGGCTGTGGCAGCTGGTAGAGAGCAAGGACTGAAGTATCCTTTTCCCAGAGCCTTCTGCCCTACAGCCACACTTTGCCAAAGCGGATATTTTTGTGCGATGGGTATCACAAGTATGTTTTTTTAACAGTACATTGTTTTCAGCAGTTATAATGACCTCGATGGTGGAGTCAATGCATTCCTCCTTCCATCACCAGAATTTCTGTTGCTTGGTGGCATGTGTAAGCCACAGCCAGGTGCTAGAGTATGTTTTTGCTTTTTGAGAAAGATAAATGTTGATGTTTTCCTGAAACTATTAATATTACAACTCATCAGAAGATAATACTGTTTTGTGAAAACATTTCACCTTTTGAAACTGGAAGAAAAACATTCAGATGTTTAAAGCAGCAGTCCTGTCTTATTTTCTCTTTGCCCAGTTGTAAATATTTCCCAGCATAAGGCTTGTGGAAGCCAGTATGAAATAACATTTTTAGGCTTGAATACATTGCGAGGTGAGCAGTCAGTTCTTTCAAGTACTTATAGGAGTATGCAGAGAAAAAATGCGAAAAGAATTAAAGGTGACTGCTAGCTCAGATGTGTACGTAGATAGAAATAATAAGCCATGGCCTCAAACTATTCACACAATTCTTTTTAAAGCTTTTGTAATTTGAGTTGCCCTCACAAGCATTGACAAAAAGAACACTTTATTCCAGCTATATATAAGAGCAACCGGAGCTTTGGATTTGGTGTATGAGAAGGGTTGGTTTGTAATACAAATTCCCAGCACTGCTACATCTGGTGTCTGGATATTAGCAGCATAGACTCCACATTAAAAGTACACCCAGTCTTGTATCTGTTGTCCTCTGGATTTTATTTTTTTTAATTAATTCAACTAGCTCTAAAGTCTTTAAAATATTAAATCATTTGGAAGTTCTTGTTTTGCAAATGCATTGCCTGGAAAGCGGTTTTATCTTTGATGGTCTGTTCTGTCAGCATTTCAGTGAGTTGTGCTCTTGGCTACAGGACTGTTTGCGTGAGGTGTTATGAGGTATTTGGCTCTTTTTGTGATGGTAGAGGTTGTGTCCTGAACAGCTAGAATTTTCCATTCTAAATTTCTTGGTCACTGGGGTTTGTATCTTGGCTGAAAAGAAATGTGGCTTTAGTTGAAACTTGGTGTATAAGCTGACTGCAACAGGAACTTTGTCATCCCTTTAACTGTTAGTTTCAGTCCATTAATGTACGGGGTTCGTATTGCATAGTACAACACTGGTGACACATCATTGCAGAACAGTGTCAGATTTTGTTTCCCCCTTTAGGTAGTGTTTTTGCTGTTTTAGGAGCTACTTTTAAAATTGCTTATTTTTCCATTTTTCTATCTAGAATTATCTCAATTCTGCATTGTATTCCTCAAATCTTTCTTGTATCTGAAGTTTCGATTAGACTGGTTTTGATCTGCTCGGGTTTAGAGAGGAGAACAGGCACTTAAGAGTGAAAATAAAGAAATTATAATAAAAAGCTAGTATGGATACCACCCTTCTGAACAACTGGTGACTGATTTGGGCAAGCAGTAGTCCCAGGTAACAGATGCCATTCATATCATCGCTCACGTTTGCACAGTGCTGCAGGTAGCATGTGCGTTTGCTGGAAGAGGATGCCAGATGATTGCAGAACAGACAGAAAGACCCACTGTGGTGGGTCACCGTGCTTGTGAAAAAGGAAAATATTCTTGGGTGAAGCTTCTCCACACAAGCTTCTTCCATGAGCATTTCAACAGAGGTAGGCTTGGAAGCTAGCACAGAAGAAACAAATAGACAATCAGCCTACAGCTGAGGAAACATCTGGTAGGCTTAGATGCAGTTGTCCTGTCTTGTCTGATTTGGCGCTGTACCTGTATACTCCTGTGGAAGGTGGGTTTATGCTGGTAAGGACTGTAGGCTAGAGGAGTCGGGGTGTAGACCCACACTCTTCTTCCAAAAGACAGGGAGAACTTACGGTAGAGGAGTAGTCAGCTGGGGGATGGTCTCTATATTGGATATCTGCAGACACTGTGGTGGTGTTCAGTGAGGGTGTAGATGTGCAGATCTTGGCAGGGCGAGCTGTGGTACTGCCCCCTTTTGCTAATTCAGGAAGAAACCCAAGGCGGTCATCTCCTGGCACAGCAAATGGGACAGGTGTCCAAGGAAATGTGACAATTGTGACTTGGATGGCCTTAATGCAGCGTAACCACCTCCTAGGCTGGGGCTTCAAGGACAAGTGCTACATGTGCTGCAGGTAGGAGGAATCGCTGGCCTCAATGGCAAGCAGTGGTAGTCACCACCCCACATAATGAGACATACGTTTCTTTCCTGGGAAATGTGCCAAATAAATGGAGACCATTGCCATGTTCATGTTACAATGGTTTCTTTTTGTAGAACTACAGTTTTCAGGTCACTGGCTCAAAACTGCAGGAACCAGCAGTTTTAGTGTCTCTAACACATGGAAAATACTTCCTTCCAATGGAGCCATGACTAATACTTTGTGTGCCCTGTGCATCATGGAACTCTCTCTTTATAAAAGGAGGCAAGTTAAAGATCACTTTTTGAAACTGAAGGCTTTGTCTAGAATCCAAGAATGTTAGAACGGTATTGGAACCTTTCCCGTTGCTTTCCATGGCACATAAAAGCTTTGTTTGAAAGACCACCTAAAATAAGATTGCAGAACATCTTGTGTACAGATTTACTGCTTTGTGATCTCCAGAGAGTTACAGAATAAAATAAAATTAAAAGATGGCTTAAAATTTATCTAGAACACAAAACCTGAAGCACAAGAGTACGGAGAAATGGGTGAGTTTGCTTCAGGGATGAGGACAACACTGAATGTATTCTCTGTTCTGGGTGAGTGTCCTTGTCCTAGAGCTGTATTCAGCTTTTTTAATAGCTTTTGAAAAATTCAGGTAACCAGAATTTCCCAGAATATTGTAAATCAGGCCAGTCATACCAGGTCTCATCTAGTGGATGTGGAATAGTTGCAATTCCTATAGTATTTTCTAAATGATGCAGACTGCAGGAAAAGCTGACACATTCCTTACTGGGGAGGGTGAGGATTTGGCCTAGGACTGCTTGCTTTTTAACAGTAGGTGTGGGAACAACAGCCTTCACGCAATAGATCATTTATTTGTCCCTCTGGCTTTAAGGTCTGTAAATATGAGTTCTACAGATGTTGAAGCCAGTGCAGGAAATGTCCCGTTTCTCTCTCTTTAATTCTGTTGCAGAATTGCAGAAGGTGTTAATTTTACTCATAATGTAACTTTTTTTCAGGTGCAGATTCACTCTACAGAAATAGTTTCAGTCTCAGCGATGAAAAGCTTAACTCTCCAACTGCATCTACTCCGAGCTTGCCATCTCCATCAGTAGCTCCATGTAAAGGTAAATTTAATTTTGAACTATTGGCATTTCTTCCTAATTCTCAGCTCTGTAGGCTTCTTTCTGTCAGCCCGGATTCACATGCATGCATTGACCCCCCCCCCCCTTTTTTTTTTTTTTAAATGATAACAAAACTAAGAATTGCTGTTAAGCACACTATGGATTCAAGTATTACTGTCTTGATTATAAACAGCAATAGCACACTGCATCCACGCTTCCTCGCAGGTGACCTGGCAACTGTTTTTATTTTAAAACACCAAGCTAAAGAAAATTACATTTTTTTTGGTTGATGAGGAATCATGATACTACTTGGAGAATACTTCACTTAGAAGAAAAACAAGTTAATTCTTAGCTTAAGCAACTAAATAGCTTAATAGTCCCATCTACATATGGAAATATTTAACCTGAATGCAGGAGTGCAGCAGGTGACCCTCCAAAACTGTACACTGCCATTCATGTTAACACAGTTACTGGGATCCATATAAACCTTGCACTGCTGATACAGGTATGTGCTCGTAATTCCTTCTTCCTTTGTACCTACACTGTTTCAGAGTGGCTCTGTTTGCAGCTGATCTAACTCTACAGGAGCTTGTTTCATTCAGGTTATCTTAGATTAACTCTGGAGTAGGCATGTCAATAAATGAACAGACATACATACGTACCACATGGTGCTTTCATTACAACTGGTCTTCTCAGATGTATGCTCAAGAGCTTTTCATACTTTTATGTCTTTTCCACATTGACCAGTCACAAAAAAAAGTAGAATTCCTTTTTTTTTCTCATTAGCGTGTTACTAGGGAGAAATTATGAATAAAAGTTAATAAGAAGTAGCAAAAAAAAAAAAAGTTCAGTTAAACTGGCAGGAAATACTTGGCAAGGAATTACACTAAAGGTCAAGATGCTTTTCCTGAAGAGAGGACAAAAAGACAGAAATAGAGTTGGAACCGGCTAGGAATAGACCACAGAAATGAGATAAGGAAGCCACTCGCAGTAAAACTACATTGAATGGAACTAGTGGTGTTCTCAGGAGTGGGGATTTAGGTGGATGTTTAGATCCAAATTTATAGTGTATGGACCAAGATCAAGGAATCTGACATCACATCAAACCAGTGATACTGACACGATTTAAGAGGCTTAGATCTGGGTCGAACTGGGAGCTGTGTAAGGTTTGATTAGGGCCATGAATGCAATATCTGAATACATGCAATAAGGAGGACGCCACACTAGCAAGGACATGGATTAGTTGACATACAGCTTTTTGTCTTCACTTCAGCCTCTATTTTTTAAGGAAACTTAACTAGAGGATTGCTTTGCTTCTGACAAATGGAAAACTATAAAAACTAGAATTTGCATTCAGTTTCCCCTGTTTTCTAAGAATGCATTTGGACATTGCAACAACTCTATTGCACTTTCCTGAAAATAATCCACAGCATGTTTGATACCACTGAAGATTATTTGGGGGATTGTGTGGTTCCAGTGTTTCTTTTGGCCAGAGAAACATGTCACATCTAAGCAGTATTGACTGTTTCTTATTTTACAGCAAAGCTTGGAGACACGAAAGAACTGGAAGACTTCATTGCTGATCTTGACAGAACACTAGCAAGTAAGTAGATTTTTATTAGTAGGCTGCATCTCACTTGGTACTGTCAAAGAGTGATGAAAGCTAACGTGTGGGGGGAGGGGGAAGGGAATCACAGAATGGTCGGGGTTGGAAGGGAACTCTGGAGATCCTCTAGTCAACTCCCCCTCCCAGAGCATGGTCACCTACAGCAGGTTGCACAGGATGGCGTCCAGGTGGGTTTTGAATATCTCCAGAGAAGGAGACTCCACCACCTCTCTGGGCAGCCTGTGCCACTGCTCTGCCACCCTCAAAGTAAAGAAGTTTTTCCTTATGTTGAGGTAGAATTTCCCATGTTCCAGATTGTGCCCATTGCCCCTTGTCCTGTCCCCAGGCACCACTGAAAAGAGTCTGGCCCCATCCTCTTGACACCCGCCCTTTAGATATTTATAAGTGTAGATAAGATCCCCTGTCAATCTTCTCCAGACTAAAAAGACCCAGGTCTCTCAGCCTTTCCTCATAAGAGAGGTGCTTCATTCCCTTGTTCATCTTCGTTGCCCTTTGCTGTACCCTGTCCAGCAGTTCCCTGTCCTTCTTGAACTGGGGAACCCAGAACTGGACGCAGTACTCCAGATGTGGCCTCACCAGGGCAGAGTAGAGGGGGAGGATGATGTCCCTCGACCTGCTGGCCACGCTCTTTTTAATGCACCCCAGGAGACCAGGAAGGGTAGTATAATTTTATATAAAGTGGCTTCATTTTAGTTTGCTAGTCCTGTAGATCATTATGTGGCTAAGAAGTTAAAATAGACTAAATTCTGCTCTTTCCCGGAATGTTCAGGGCATGCAGTTTAGCTTGTGTGACAAAGGCTGTACTCCAGTGTACCCCTGTCCCCACCTCTGAGGCAGCTGCAGTTCACCCCTCCTTGACAGCGTATAGATCAAGTAAACATCACTTTCTTAAATACTCAAAACTCAGCTAAATAAGGGTAGGTAACTTGAGGACTATCCGTAGGGAAGGAAACCTTTTTATTCTAGAGTTTGCTTTCTGAAAGAATTAAGGAGCAGATATCTGCATCTATAGACTTAGATTATCTGTCAAAATCCTTTTTGTGCTTGTCTTTACCAGGAATGCAATTTAGGTCACTTGTTCTGTCACTATCTAGAAATTCCATTTTCCACTTACAGTACTAGATTCTTCATTATGATTTTTAAAGAAAAACAACAAAAAACCCGCCCTTCTATTTCCAACCCTGTACTCTGCCTATTCTTTCTGCGCCTTCCTGTGTTGTTACGGACATGATACTTTTTTTTTTTTGGTATGGAACCAGACTATATAGAGCCCAAAACAACAAATTGTAGGACTAGACCTAAATAGCATCATGAACAAACCCTCCCTAATAAACCATGAACTGAGAGTTTCTTGTATTCATTAGGTATTTTCCCTTCCCTGTCATTCTTGAAGCCTTGGCCATCTGCCTTGGACTTAACTCAAGACAGCTGCCCTTACGAGCTTCCCACTTCCCTGTCATCTTTCTTGTATCTTAATCCTGGTTTCACTTCTCTTACTTAAAATATATTTCTAGTTTCCTGACTTCTGTCATGGATGTACGCATGAGCTAACTCCATCTTTACCACTGAAACCTAATTGATCGCTCATCTGAAAAACTTTTGAGTTTTTGAAGGTTTGTGTGGAACAAGGAAACCCCAAAACAGCAAATATTTACATTGCTGTATTGTGCACAGCCATGTCACAGCTAACTCCTATAGTATATAGGTTTCATTGTCCTCTCGCAAGGCATGTTGAAGGTGAGGGCAGGGATTGCCACCTGCTGTAGTAGGTTTTGGGGGTTTTTTGGTGTGGTTTCTTCTTTTTTTTTTTTTATCCCAATTAAGCAAATCTCTAGTGATTTCAGCAGTCTCATTTATACAGTGCCACTTGTCTCACGGTGGTACACACACGACAGAAAGTCGGAGGAAAAAAACCAACTGCTGTCTGATATTTATCATCGTGGTTTTGAGGAGTTGTATTTATATGCTTGAGGTTACACAGAACTTTGTACACATGCTGTTTCAGGCCTAATGCACTCATTAGAACAGTAATTGCCTTAAAATTTTACACAAAAATTGGCTTAAGTTAACGTGGCTCTCATGTTAACTTAAAAAAGGCCTAATTTTGGCCTGTCAGGCAGTCTGGCAGGCTGGGGGTAGATAGGGTGACTGGTGTGTCAACAACATGCAATCTTATTTAATATAGAACTTAATGATCTTTCTTGTTTCCTGTTTCCAGGTATGTGAAATGAATCCTTGGCGTTGTGCTTGCCTGTGAATGTCATCTGAAGGATAAGTGACATCAATGACTGAGAGCTGCTGCCCTTGTCTGATAACTTTGCTACCCCAGATAGTCACCTTCTGAACGTAACCTTTGTAAAGTCCTACAAGTATTTAACTGGCAACATCAGTTTTGTTACTTTGCAGCAGATGCAATAAGATGACTTCAGTGTTACAGCTGTATTTTGCTTTAAAATATAGCCTGAATTTTAATTTAAAGTTGCTTTTATGAAAATATATTTGTAATTTTATATAGTTGAGAACTTTTAATGCTTTTTGCCATTATAATATATTTTTGTATGCAAATAAACCCTGAACTGGAATCCAGATGTCTGAAACTTTCATACGAACATGCAAACTCTGAAACATAAGTACAAATTAAGCTCTTATTGAAAACATCAAGCTTTAAAATATCTGATAAGGGTGTATTTCCTGTTAGGCAAAATGTGTTATCCTTGTTTCTTGTGGAACTTCATGTTTTTTCTTTTCAAAACGCTTAAATAAGAGAATTTTGTACTATGTAAAGTTAAAACAATCAGGAAAATAATAAAATTAATTGGTCAAACTGTTACTCCAGATTTGCTTTGATACAAATGGAATGACACCGAGTTTGCATAGATTTGAGCAATAACACCTATTTCAAACCCTACGTAAAAGCTAGCTTTAAAATGACATACCATTCTATGCGAAGTACTAGTTGGGAGGTCAGATTTGAGCAATAACACCTATTTCAAAACCTATGTAAAAGCTAGCTTTAAAATGATTAGGCCCAGGAGTTTAAAGGTACGGAGATCCTGTAGGACCAAGAAAATACTTCAGTGTCTGGATGTTTCTGATAGCAAACCCTTGAGTCCAAAGCAGTCTGCCGCTCTTAAAAAGACTTGCTGGCCATTGGTGTTAGGCTGAAAGAGTGGAAGGTGAACCTGTATTTTCACAAGGAACCTGATTCTTTCCATGTGCATTAGGCACCGGAGATGTCATTATGTGAGCTCTCCTCCAGCTGCTGCAGGCATTACACTCGGCTCTGCTGTCTGAGCTGCTTATGCGATTCCTCTCTAATCCGTTCGGACCAAGTGAGCTGGGCTTGTTTAAACTCCAGGTCTTATTTTGACCAAAGCAGGCTAGTGAGCAACCGCACAAGTGGTTTGGATATTGTGCCTCCTTGGTCTCTTATCTTTGCTGACTATGTCTGTGCCCATGGCACAGCAACCAGCCAGTTGCTTACAGACCTTAAAGGATGGATTTGGACCTATCTTCTGCAGCTAGGGGAAAGTCTACCATGTATTTGCTAATGGGAACACCATGGGGATGATGCGAATCCATGTCCTTGCTTTGGATTTTTTAAAAATTGACCAAAGCATTTGGATCTTGTTAAACATCATATTTTTTTCTAGTTTGATTCATTGCTAAGAAAATTAAATTCTGGACCAGGTACATCTTAATCAGTCTGAAATGATCTTGAGGTTGGGGTTTTTTCCTTCTTTTAGGCAGAAGGGCAATGTAAGATGGTATTTTTCTGAAGAGGAAAAACTCCTTCCAGCGTTTCCCACTCCATGTTGAGGTGGTTAATTGTCCCTTAGAACAGGAATGGAGCTGATTTAGGAGGGTGAACTGTAAGGTCTGTGAAAGAAGGTGGAACAGTTCAAGTTTGAGATACTGATGAGCTTCTGCGTGCTCTGAGACCATCTCAGAGGCTCCTGCACAGCAGGAAACCCATTTTGAGCAGCAAGGTGGGCTTGCTCTGGCAAAGCCGGAGCACTGTGGAAATTCACTGCTACTACATGATAAACACACAGGGGCAAATCCTCCTTTTGGGTGCCTCTGTGAAACTGAGAAGGGAGCACAGCCCTTCTCCCTGGTCCCAGGTGCAAAGGGATGTGTCGCTGTGCCAAGGCAGGGTGGGGGATTCCCTTGTGTCCTGGTTTGAGTGACACAGCATTAACTTCTCTTGTGGTAATTTTAATTTTCAATAAGGTCTCTTCTAATACTTGGAAAAAACTGCATTTGTAGAAGACTCTGGAGTCTGAATTAGTGAAAATACTAACTTTATAGCCAGCTATGGTGCGTGAGTTTCAAGGTCTCAGTGTTTTTGAGCTTGCCAGGTGTGAGGATGAGGAAGAGCGAGACCCAGGCACTTGACCCAAGCTGGCCAACAGTACTATGTCATACCATGAATGTCACATTCAGTATAAATTAGACAGTTTGCTGAGGAGTTCTCTCTCTCTCCCTTGGTGGCTGCAATCCAGAGAACTTCTTGCCCTGGTGCCGGACCTCTGAGCCCTTCCATTCCTCACGAAGCTGTAGTGCTCGCAGTGTCCAACATTCAGTGTCCAACATTTACTGTCCGCTGCTGGGAGCGCACAGCTTCCTACGGATAGAATTGGCTGAGTTTAATACTCGTATATCTTATGTTGGTATCGGGATCAATATTAGTTCTTTAATTGTATTAATGTTAATTATTTAGTCTTACTCTATCCAATCTGTTTATATTTCGACCTCTGTGTTTCCTTTATTTTTTCTCGATTCCCCTTCCCGGGTGGGGAGGGGTCATCGGGTGATAGAATAATTGTCTAAATGACAAAAAATTGTAAGGGAAGAGGAGCCAGGAGAGCGCAGACAAGCTCACACTTTTGTTTTAAGAGACATCATTAGCGTAAGGTATGTTTTTAAAGCGGCTTGGATAGCAGCAGCAGCTTTGGCTGACTTTCTGCATTTTAATGCTCTTCGGTAGGGTGGATGATGGAGTGGTGCTGAATGGCGAATGTTCCTGTCCTGAAGGCAGAATACCCTGACTAAGGGTGTGCAAAATAAGCCACGAGTTTCAGAGGAGGCCACCTCAAGCGATCACAGGTTGCGGGGGAGGTGGACAGCTGTTTGCTCCTCTGTTCCTCAGATCGGATTGTTTGAGGCACTGGCCATGAGTTTTTCCGCTTTCCCTCTGCACATTGAGTTGTCGCTTGATCCTGTCGAACGCTCTGGGCCCATAATCAGTGTTTAAAGTTGGATGTCTCCCTTTATAGAGTGATATCACCAAATTAGCACAGTGCTTTGGAATGGCAACACTTTGTCCTTACAGACACCCAGTTTTGAAGATTTTTCCAGTATAAGCAAAGGTTTAAAGAAAGGCACGTTCCTCGTTTTGTGTAATGTCAGTTGGGGATGGAGTTGGGGATTAAGTCACCATCTGTTTGGTTTTTTTAATCTTATTTATGCATGAACAGGTGGAGACTTCTGCTCACTTATACAGCAGATCTGGAGATCATCGGCTGCAAAATCTGGGAGTGTCTTCTGCGGAGCTGTTGATCTGAATTCCCTCCAGTTTGTTATGCTCAATTTTGAACATCTTGCTGCGTCAGAAGGATGGCACTAATGTAGATATCATTTCACTGGAGCATGCTTATGACTTAAGTTCATCATCTAATTACATATGGCACTGAAAAATGCATTGCTGAGCGAAGTTCCTGCAGTACTCCATCCCCAGTGAGCATTGCTGGAGGCTGCACTGTCCTTACGGACCAGCCTGGCTTTTTAATCCTTCTTTTGACCTCCCTCTCGTGCTGTGATGCTGAATTTGGATTCAGAAGAGAGTCCCAGCCCTGACATGCCGACGCCGCGCATCCAGAAACGGAAGCGAGGAGCTTAAACTAAGCAGACGTATTGCCACAGCTTAACGTGTGTAAGGTGAGGTGCAACAATTATTTGCACGTATGCTCTTTCACCCAGTGTAAATTCAAGGTTAAATGGATTAGTTTAAACCTCCATCACTGAGGCTTGAGCTAATGTGGCTTATCTTGGGTTTGCTATTGACTGTGTGTGTCCTCGGTGCCATCACCCAGACTCAGCTGATACATGGTAACTCATTAAGCTTGGAAACGTACTCATTTGTCTGAGCCCTTAATAAGGGAGAGAGAAGAGCCAAAGGAGGCTGTATAGTGATGCACTGACAGCCAGGTGAGTTTTTGGGAGGAAGGAAAACATCTGCGTTGGCAGGGAAGGAGCTGGTTTGTAAGAAAGGGCTCAGCCCCTGCCAGCTCCTACAGCCTGTTGTCCTGGTGCCTTCCCCCCTCCCGCCCCCCTCCTTCTTTACTGGTATTTGCTTTGCAGCACACGCTGGGTGTGGAACCGATTTTCAGCAGGTTTGCCTGATGGGAAGGGTCAGAGAGGGGGATGAGAAACCATCTTCACAGATTCATTTAAGCCTTGGTTTCAGTAGTGGGTACTTGCAAGGAGAAAACCCATGCAGAGCACTTCTGCCTGCTGGGAAACATTCGTCTCTGCAAACACAGATTTTTTTTAGTTTGCATCATTAATTGTTGCTTTTAGATCATTGTCCAGCTGCTTCACACCCTGCGTGAAGTGAAAAGAATTCACCAGTGAGAAAGGTCCACCCAGCACGGGTGTCTGTAGAGGAACTCAGATGAAGTTCATCTCGGACGTTGTTCAGCTCAGACGGGCCCAGTTACCATCCAAGAGGTATTTGCACCACACTGGAGCTGGTCCTATGTGAGATTTCATTTATCCGAAGGTGCCTAAATGTGCTAGACAGGACATCTGCTAGACTGTTGGAGAGAAACTTCCAATGTTGTGATGTTTGGAAGCAAAGCGAGTATCATAGAGCCAATATGACGGCAGCAGCTCTTGAACTAAATCCATCTCTGCATACTAACAGCACGAACTCCGTATTCTCAATGGACAACTCCTCTGTTTTCTGTGTTACTTTCTACATTACTGACTTCATTGCAGCCTGGCCAACAGCTTTAGCTGTCTAAATAACTTCGCAATAATGTAAGATGATCCTGGCTGCTATATCTCATCAGCTTAAGAGTTGTAAACCAGATCTTTTCAAGGTCTTTTTCTTTCTTACGGCTTCGGAGCTATCGGTTCAATGCTGTAAATTGGCTTTGTGGGATTAAAACGGGCCAGTCAATACAGAGGGACACTAATGCTTTGGTTGCTTCTGCTCAGCAGCCCAGCTAACGCGCCTTTGCCTCCCCACCTCGTGCTCAAAGTCAGGTCAACTGGGCCAGTGTAGCAGGATGTCTGGAGGCTTTGGGTTTGTTTTTTTGGTTTTTGGTTTTGTTTTTCTTTTTAATATTTTAGGAAGATGCCAGCGACTATCTCAGCTGCAGATAATTTCTAGGTTCATTGTCCGTAATGAGGGGCTTAATGGCTGAGGACCGAACGAGTGTCACTGAAGTCCATGGCAAAATTTACACGTGGGCTGGGGTTTAATTCTGTGCGAGTACACAGCAGGGCTGATGGCTCCATCAGGGCTCCAGAAAGTCTTAACAAATTGCGAGGAGCGGGGGAGGGGTCAGGTTTCTCACGCAACGCCAATAGGAGCTTGTGGGCACTATTTAAAACATCTCAGGAGACCTTTCGCTTAATAGCTAAGTTAAACTTGAGTGAGTGATCGTATTCTCCCCTGCTTTTTCTCCATCTCTCTGAGAAGCAGAGCGATTCTTGATGGTGGATGGAGCTTGTTGCCCTTCCCCTGAGGGTCTTGGCAGCAGGGTTGTGCTGCCAAGCTTATACCCACAAAGCATTCGCACTTTTGAGCTGTGACTTCGGTGGTGTCTCCCACAGCGTTAAGCTCTGATCTTGACAATCTATCTTCATAGACTGGTTCTTAGGGCTGTATATAGTTTAAAAGCTTCATGCTCTTGGAAAGCTGATTTATGAGCAGTAGCTTTATGCTTGTTTATGCATAGAGTTTATGACGTGAAACAAAACATGTGTTTTTCCTAGAGGCCAAGCAGAACAGCTCAGCTGTCAGTCTCCAAATAGCATCCCAGATAATTTATTTTCTTGACAGCTGGTACAACGTGCTGCTAATACAACAGTAATTATTACACATTAGCAGCTACGCATTGGCTGCCTCAAAGTTCTTTGGCATGCTCTAATAAATACCACTTTAAAGCACAAGGCAGATTTCTCTAGCACGCAGCAATCCTAACTCAGAGGGAGACAGTAAAACTTTGGCACTCGCCCCTGATGGCTTGGCCAAAGGAAGCTGGTGGTGTCCATGGTCCGAAGCCGGCATTAACGCTTGAGTTTAGGATTAGGGCCTCTTGCTCGCAGCACTTCTGTAGCTT
>NW_009648966.1:412927-442864 GCF_000708025.1 Charadrius vociferus | reverse complement strand
ACTCAATGAACAAAATTAATAAAAAAACCAACGTGGTGGGTTTTTTTCTGAGCTTGCTACTGGGTGATTCTGTGATTCTGTAACTCCAGCCCTGTTGATTGCAGGACAAAGTTACAGAGTTTCCAGAAACTTGTCCAAAAAGTATTAGTATCTCCTTGCTTGGTGTTTTCAGTAATGCATTTCACAGAATCACAGGATGGTCAGGGTTGGAAGGCACCTCTGTAGATCACCTAGTCCAACCCCCCTGCCAGAGCAGGGTCACCTACAGCAGGTTGCACAGGA
The DNA here is from genome assembly GCF_000708025.1 of Charadrius vociferus. NCBI lineage: Eukaryota > Metazoa > Chordata > Aves > Charadriiformes > Charadriidae > Charadrius > Charadrius vociferus. The sequence continues at coordinate 442,582 of NW_009648966.1, read as the reverse complement.
CGGCATCCAGGTGGGTTTTGAATGTCTCCAGAGTGGGAGACTTCACCATCTCCTGGGCAGCCTGTGCCAGTGCTCTGCCACCCTCAGAGTAAAGAATTTCCTCCTCATGTTTAGACAGAACTTCCTATGTTCACATTTCTGTTCGTTACCTCTTGTCCTATCCCTGGGCATCACTGGACTGTTCCCATCTCCCTGGCACCCTCCCTTTAAGTATTTATTAGCATTGATAAGATCCCCCTTCAGTCTTCTTTTCTCCAGACTAAAAAGACCCAAGTCCCTCAGTCTTTCCTCATAAGAAAGATGCTCCAATCCCCTAATCATGTTTGTAGCCCTCCGCTGGACCCTCTTCAGCAGTTCCCTGTCCTTCTTGAACCAGGGAGACCAGAACTGGACGCAATACTCCAGATGCGGCCTCTCCAGGGCAGAGTAGAGGGGGAGGACGACCTCCCTCGACCTGCTTCCCGTGCTCTTCTTGATGCACCCCAGCATGCCATTGGCCTTCTTGTCCACCAGGGCACATTGCTGGCTCATGGTCATCCTGTTGTCCGTTTCATCAGGGACCATGTTGTTCTTCACACCTTTACTGACCATGAAAAGTACCTCTTAACATGAAATTATTCCCATGATCTCTTCTCTTCCCTCTACTTTCTCTTGTACCTAGCAAAACCCCTCCTTCCAGTACCTGCTTCTCAAATTGGGCCAAAAGATGAGCATCACAGCCACTTCATCCGTGGAAAGGTAGGAGGAAAGGAGAGGGACACAGGCAGAGGTTGCAGACTTCTTTTCCTCCTTCACCCCTGTTCACGGCTCAACGCTCACATGATCTTCTGTGGGAAAGTGCTGTGAGAGACATGAGCCCCTTTCTTGTGGCCTCGGAGGTAGAAAGCAGGCAGAGCCAGAGCCGAGCTAATGAGACCCTGCTCATCTCTCCAGGATTTTAAATCTCCTGTATCCTAGCTGGCCCCGTCCCCCTGACTTGTAGAGCCACAGGGAAAATGTAGGAGTAAATATTGTGCATACGTAGCAAGCCTTTAGGCTCTTGTGTCCTGGGCTCTGGCCTTCCCCAGCATCGTTGGTGCCTCACTGTGTAACGAGGGACGGCAGCTCCCTCATCACATCCCTCCTCGGTGGCCGAATAGGGCCGTGGGGTGGCCCTTCTCCTGCCCCCCGCCAGCACGTCTGGTGGAGCTGCAGCCTTGCACGTGCCTTGGTCACGCTAGAGCAGCAGCGAGCACCGAAAAGCAATAAAATAAGAAAGGGACTTTATGCCCAACTGTTTTCCAATATCCAATTTCACACTTTTCCCTCCCAGCTCGTGTAGTTTTCTGTTTCCCCTGTCTGTTTTGTGGGGTGTTTTAACCGCAGGATTTTTAATTAATTTTTTTTTTTTCATGCTGATGAGAAAAGGTTTATTTTTACACTTGGCTCTTGTGTTAGAGGGAGGAAATCTTGGCATGTCCAGTTGTGCATGCTTCATTCAATGCACTTCATAAAAATGTAAGGTTTTGCCATCACAGAACTTGTGCTACGGAAAGATATGCCCAGCGGCCGCTCCAATTTGTTGATATTTTTAAGACGATGTGTAAATTAAACTATAGTCACTGGTAATTTACCCGTGATCAATGATGAGAATCCCATCAGCTTCACCAAACCCAGCTTTTAGGTTTCTGGGTAGCAGAATTTAGTAGCTGGCCTGAAAAATATTATTTTGGTGAGGCATAACCCCGGCTTCGTAACGTGGGTGTAGTTACGCTGACTCCTCTATGACTTCATGACTCCTCTATTATGACTCCTATGTGACTCTTCTATGACTCTGTGACTCCTCTATGAAGTGACCAGGGTCACTTCACCCAAAGGCTGGTCCATGGCACAGTTGCCCGGGATTGCCCAGCAGCTGAGCTGACAACTCATCACCACTTTCCAGCGTCTCTCCTGGAAGTTCACCCGCTTTCTAAAGCCTCACGTCCATGTGGGACACACGCACAGCTTCTTGGCAGCTTTTCTAATTTCCCAAGCGCCTCATCAGGATTAATGAGAGCAAAACTGGTTGCAAAGAGTCCTTGTGATGAGTTGAGGGGTGCGGTGGCACAGTCCCATCCTCTCAGCCACCTTCTCCTGCTGCTTGCTGAGTTTAACCTCACATGTAAAACATGTTTGTTGCACCTCAGAGAAGTAGCATTTTTACCTCGCGTTGGTCTGGTGCTTCTGGCTTTTCACAGAGCTGCTTGGAGCCACTGGTCACACTTTTGCTGGTTTTCACAGGTCAAAGTACCATCTCCATTTTGTTTAATACTCACCAAATCCTGTCACGTGATGGCTGAATGTTCTCCCATACGTTTATTTTGAATGTACACTGATGGGTATAAGCTGGTCCATGCCTATCCTGAATTCTAACTGTCTACATTTTACTGCTGTCAATGCTGGTATAATTTTCAGTACCACGTTGGCCTGCTTGGGAGTCAGTTTAAACATCAGTCACAGGAGCTTTCAAACCCACCTCTTGCCGGAGCTTTTCTGCATCTCCTGATCCTCCCGGTAGCTGCCATCTGAGGGCTCTGCTGATGCTGGTAAACTGTCCCAAAGATGCTCTTGCATCCTTCCTCACCACGCTGTGCTGCCTTGGGGGGCTCCAAGGTCTTCCAGCTGTTCTGCCATGGAGGTTTTTCACCGCTGCCACGTCCACAAGGCCAGAGTCCCTACAGTCCCATACAGGCAGATGCTTGGGTGACTTCTTTGGCTTGAGGAGTCTTTCCAGCTCTTGATAAATGTTAATTGTGGGTCTTTGAGAAATGCTGGCCCATTTTGTTCTTTTTCAGTTGTGTCCCAAAGTTGACCTGCAAGAGGCATTCCTTCAGCTCTGGCAAAGACCAGCTTCAGCTTCAGCTGGTCACCAGTGTTGCTAGAAGAGGATGAGACCAGAAAATTCTGTTTAAATATCCCAGCATCCTCAGATATTTCACTCCCACAAGAGTGCAGTTGGCCTCATCTTACTAGAATAAGTAACTTCTTTAAAAAAGAGCCAATTCTGGAAAAACTCGTTGTTGGCAGCAATAATGCTACCTTCTCTCTGTTTTCTGCGGTGAAGTATCAAATCATCTTTGTTTAGCATCTGCATTTAGCAGCACATTTCAGTTCTGCTTTGCCCTCAGGTGAAATGCCTTGTTAGAGCACCATGAAATCACATTTCCTCACAGATCTTTGTAAATTGCTTGTGCTAAAATGCCGACATCCTTCCAGCCTGAAGATGAAAATCAAAGCATTGCCCATGGTTCGGAGCGGGAATAGGACTGTAATGATCCTGAGCAGAGTGGGAGCGCGTGGGGGTGTAGGAATTGATTTTGTAAACTCCCATGATACACACGGAAATTCACCAAAAAAAATATCAAGAGAACTGCGTGGCAGGGTAAAACCCTACTTTTCTCCCCAGATCATTACATTCTCCTATTGTGAGACATAGTCACCTTAAATGTGCACCTAAAGACAGCCAGATTTTACCCTTATTGGGCTCTTTGTTTTCCTTACCCCTTAGGAAAAAACATTATCCAACAGTACCAGCAGCTCAATCTGCATCTTTCGGAGGATTTTCTCCCACACAGATTTCTACAACTAAGAGCATTGACACCAAGTTATTGGAATTTGCTGTCTGCTGTTGGTTGGGGTTTTTTTTCTTTTTTTTTTTTTGTGTGATTAAATGGCTTAACTTCAGAGGATGGGCCCTGGGTGTATGTGCTGCTTTGTTTGTCCCTATCAGGAATGGGGATGGAGGGGAAGGGAACACGCACTGAAACAGTGGGCAATCTTGACTGGAAAATATTTAAAATGTCAGATCCATTTTAGTATTTCTTTAATACGACACATCCACAACGGCTCATATTTAATTTCCGGAGTCTATGGGCTTGTGTTTAAGACTAAGACAAGCTTTTCTCCCAGTGATGGCCGGGCCATCTGCCACTCTTCCCTAGTCCTCATGGCTGGGTGGCTAAATAAGAAGGAGTCATTCAGCTAACCTCAGCATCTGCCAATTGTGCTTTCTCAGTGACCTTTCCAAAAACTGATTTCTTTTTGACTAAAAATAAATGTTACACTACCGAGCCGAAGAGGCAGACATCCCTATGCGTCTTGAATAACATCTTTGTTTTGAAATGTCTCTTGGCCCCTGTGTAATGACAGCCTGACATTAAAAAAAAAAAAAAAAAGTGGTTTATATTGGTGCTGAATATTGGGTGATACTCAAAATACGATAGGACAGTTGAGCTTCCGTGCTATCTTGTGACATGCCATCATTAGCACCTCATGAAACAGAGGGGAGGGAAAATAAAAACACACAAACATTTCTGGAAACTTTCCTTGAGCTATTTTTCTATGCAAGAATTTTCACTTTCAGAGTGCCTCCATTTCAGAGCGCTTCACCGTAATGTTGCATCTATCTTTTGATGAAAAAAACTCAGGCAGCTCTTGTTTCTCAGGCTTCTTCTCTCTTTCCACCCAGGGGTAAGAAGTTGGTGTGGCGATGACCATATCCAAAATGGGAAACAGACTCTGAATTGATCCAGTTCCTCAAGGAAAACCTTTCCTTCAGGAGTTTGGCATGCATATATATGTGTGTATATACACATATAAAAGCTCGGCCTGAAATATGACAGTGGTGGTCCTTAAAATGAAAGCTCACTAGCAGAGGTGAAGCAGCAGAAGGCAGGAAAGGGCAGGTGGGATTTCGAGGGCACCGGGCTGTGATGGTTTGCTTTGTCAGCTTCTGCCCAACAACTGCGTTTGGTGAAGAGCTTTCAGAGCCAGAGCTACACGAGCCAGTGTGTCTTCACGTGCAGTACCGTGCTTACAGACTAGAAACTGTGCTCCCAAAAGAGTAATTCCTCCTTTACATCTGTATGTAAAAATGCATTTGCAATATGCTTCTGTTAAACCACTGATATAATTTCAGATGTTTTCCTCTGCAGTTTACAGACCATTTCCCAAAGCCAACCCAGTTCCATTGTATCTTTTGCCTTTTGTAATAAATAATTTCAAGATAAATATTCGTTTTTCCTGGCTTTCGTTGAGAGCCAAATGGCAAGACGACAGACCTGCCAGCCTTGAAAATGTAGACTTTTTATCAAGAAGTAACACTACTATATAGTAGCGATGTGTGGTTGCAAACTGACCATGCTAAAAGGAGAAGGCAGGAAAACTGACCTCTCTTAGCTTTGCTCAGACAAGGGCTCTGCCTCTTATTTTGCCTGTTCTTTGGCTTTTCTCCAACTGCTGTGTTGTCGAACTTTTATTTTCTCCATAATCAGGCTGATATCATAGGGGTTTGCATGGAAACTGATGCCCTCAGCTCATCTCAGTGCCAGAATTACAACAGCCTCTTGTTCCTAATGGAAAAAAGATGTAAAATCTCCAGACAGCCTCAGTTCATGTGGTGAGTGATTTGCTAGCCTATATGCAGAGCCCAGTTTGATGGCTTCATCTAATTTCATGTAACTGGAGGAGAAGCAGAAAGAAAACGGATATATTTATATGGTATATGTGTGTGTGTTCATCGGGTTGGTGTTTCTCTGCTGCTTCTGTTTGCAATCCCCATGGGACCTTGCTTCTGCCATCTGGGCCATTCCATCTTCTTTTGAGCTGTGTGAAGAAAAGACCCCAGGGTGCTTGGTTATCCCCGAAGGGAGCAAAGATGCCTTTATTTTGGGACCCTACAGCTATCTGCTGCCCTGTCAAGCTCTCTGCAGATTCAGGCAAGCATCACTAAGGGCTTCTAAGTTCTGCTGAAGTTGTTGGGTACAGTGTCTGGCCCTTTTGGGGGTTAACTTATTGGTTTAAATGAGGTTTTACCCGAAACTCTACCAGCTGAAGTAAACCATTCCTCCTCCGTCTAGCAGGGGAGGTTCAGGAAATGGTAGGACTGGTAGAATGAAAACCCACTCGTGTCCTCTGGCTTGGGTACCCTCATTTGGTGCCATCAAAGGAGGGCTGGCAGAAATGGGTCCTGAAGCATGTTCAGAGATGCTGGATAGATGGATTATAGTGTTAATAATACTGCCACTCATCCAGAGGAAAGAAGCCCATGGATAGGCCTTGTGTGTCTTGCCCCATCTAGCATATTTAGTTCCTGGCCAAAGCTTTGGGAAAAATAAACTGCTTTTAAGAGAAGCTTGACCAAACAACACCCAAATATTGACACAAGGCTGTTGCTGCATGGCAAGATTGAATCTACCCGGCTTGCCGGCTCGCTCCTTCGGAAACCAAGCCGCAGTCCAAGCTGTGAATAAGTCATAGTGTGATGCTCCCGCCTGATGCAATTTGAAGCAGCATGGAGGAATGTGCACCAGAGAGCCAGCTCAATAAAAATGAAGACCTACTTTAGCGGTGGATTATGTGTAAGCCACAGTCATTTCAGCTTTTAAAGCCTTGGCTTCAGCCCATTTTTTCCTATTTAGCTCACTACTTGCTTTAACTGGAGCTGAGAAAGCTGCTGACTCTGTACTGCAAAACCTCAGCGACCCGGACAAGAAGCTGATGTGACTTAGTGCCAGCATTGTGCTTGAAGTTACTAGCTGTTGTGTACTGATGTTCAAAAGACCTTGAGCACCTATGCCTGACTCCATGTAAGAGTGTCTCCTGGCAGTCCCCATCTGCAAGCCAAACCAATCCAAGTCCCTAGCAATTTTAGGGAAAATATGGTGGTTTGAAATAAAAGGCTTCACATGGGTCCTTTTCCTAGGCTAGTAAGCTTGAGTGGATGCTTTCTTGTCCTACATAGAATCATGGAATGGTTTAGGTTGGAAGGGACCTTGAAGATCATCTAGCCCCAACCCCCCTGTCATAGGCAGGGACCCCTCCCACTAGACCAGGTTGCTCAAAGCCCCATCCAACCTGGCCTTGAACACTTCCAGGGATGGGGTGTCCACAACTTCTCTGGGCAACCTGTTCCACTGCCTTACCAACCTCATAGTGAAAATTTTCTTCCTAATATCTAATCTAAATCTACCCTCTTCCAGTTTGAAGCCAGTCCCCCTCATCCTATCACTACATGCCCTTGTAAAAAGTCACTCTCCAGCTCTCCTGTAGGCCCCTTTTAGGTACTGGAAGGCTGCTATAAGGTCTTCCTGGAGTCTTCTCCAGGCTGAACAACTCCAACTCTCTCAGCCTCTCCTCATAGGAGAGGTGCTCCAGCCCTCAGATCATCTTCGTGGCCCTCCTCTGGACCTGCTCCAACAGATCCATGTCTTTTCTACGTTGGGGTCTCCAGAGCTGGATGCAGGACTCCGGGTGGGGTCTTACCAGAGCAGAGTAGAGGGGCAGAATCATCTTCCTCGACCTGCTGGCCATGCTTCTTCTGATGCAGCCAGGGATATGGTTCGCCTTCTGGGCTGTGATCAAGTATTGCCGGCTCATGTTGAGCTTCTCATCAATCAGCACCCCATGCACGCAGGTATTCTCTCTTTATAAACCGTGCAGAAACAGTCCCTCCCATTTATGTTTCTTTTGTAAGTTTGCAACCTTAAGGGCTACAAGATGCCTCAGTGAATAAGAGAGTTTCAAGGTGTGCATGGGGAGGAATCCTGCTTTTTCCTTGGGGTTGCTAAAGTTGCCCAATATCTGGGGCTTTTTGGCTGTTGGGCCTCAGGGGGTGTGGGAAGGGGCAGTGGGTGGAGGTCTACAGCTCTCTCCTTGTCTCCATCCTGATGTGAAGGGGGTCTCTGAGGGGTGTCTCAGACACTCCTGGGGACACCCCTTGCAAGCACTGAGATCCCCAGCAAAATGTGTCAAAATTAGGGCAGAAAAGTAGTATGTATTTATGTAGCATGTGTAGGTGCTTTTCTGGCTTTCTTGGGACATGTCCTCTTTCCACTCACCCCAACCCTCGAAATCCATTTTCTCCTCTCCTGACTCCCATGGCCACCCCTCGCACCCTCCTGACGGATTACTCTCGCTAACAGGAATTGGGGCTGGCAGCCTCTCCTGTGGCCGGGGGGATCAGCCTCAGCAGCTGTGCGAGAGCCAGGGTGGTGCAGTTTGGGTGTCCTCCAGGCCCCTGACTCACTGCAGGGGGCCTTGGGGGGTGGCCATGTCCCTCCCAGAGGAGGGGAGGGGCTGAGCTGCTCCAGTTTGAACTCCAGGCCCCTTTCCACCTCTTTCCTGTCCACTTTCGGGTTTTAGGATTCAGAGAGGAAGAAGAGCATTCCGAAAGTGACTGGAACTGCAGACGGACACTGGCACGGCATTTGCCACCCACCCTGCTTGGGAAAGGCTGCGTGAACCTTTTCCTCCATGTAGTCAGCCGTGTAGTGTTGCTTCGGCATGACTCAGGAGTGACTGACTTTGCTTGAAATAAAGACGCCTTGCAAGAAAGCATCCTTCTTCCAGAAGGAGGTGACTCACTGGACATGTGCCTCCTCCCTTTTTGGGTTTGGCCCCCAACTGTGATTCCCTTTGGAGCCCTTCTTGGGTTTCTTTCACCCCAAAAGACATGCTGACTTTGCAAAGTGGATTTCAACATCCCGGGCCAAATTCTGCTCCTGTGTACCGTGTGTGGGCCAAGTGGCACCTCGGTCCCCTGCAAGCCACATCCAAGTTCTCCATTTTGGATTGAGTTCACATGTCAGACGAAGGTTAAAAGGCACTGTCGTGAGCAGCTTTACTCTGATTTTCTGTGCTTAACATACACTCTAGGATTTCCTCCAGTATTTCTGCTCCAAACCTGTAGTCTGTGGCTGGTCGAGGACACAGATCTGCAGCCAAGATCTGAGGTGGGGGCCTGTCTCTGTGACCAAATATTGGCAGCAGCCGATCATAAAAGTTCTCCAGCCTGTTGAAAGGCTTCCAAGGCTTTTGAATTTCTGACTGCATTGCTGCTCTCACTGACAAAACCTCCTGTTTCTGCAAGACGTGGATGCCGAAACCAGGCAGGGGGAGAAGATGCTTGGGACAAAGAGCCACAGCTGCCTACAAGCAGAGCAATGAGCTGGTTTTAGGTGCTGAGACCCAGGACTTTGCTGTAGTGAAGTGCTGGCCCAGGGTCAGCACCTAAACCCAAATCCCTTCCTGAACACCTCTCTGCTCCCCAGCAAAGCACCTTTCTCACCTCTGCCCTCCAAGGATCCCTTCCAAGGTGTCCACTCAATATTGCGCCAAGGCAGTGGTCTCCTTAGTGCTCAAAGATGCCCCACGACTGTGCTTAACTTTGCAATGCTTAACTTTTAAAAGTTAAGCATTGCAATGTGGAAGTTTTTATGAAAAAAAAAAAGGAAATTAGTGCTTAAAAGATACTGTTTCACTCCCATAAAGTGTCACAAATGATGACAGAAATAAACAGTATTTGCAGACATTTCTTTTCCTTGACAAAAGTGTAGACTTTGCAGTAAATTATAGCCAGGGATCTGGTATTTTCTCACCCTGGATATGTGCACCGTGGCTACGCTGGGTGCCTTTCCAGTCCACTTTTATCAACATTAATGGTGCCCATGGAGATAAATCTCAGTGACAGAAATGTAAGATTGAGGTTCAGATTGACTTTGCATGGGAACAGCAGCTGTAGAATAACAGTACCTTGTCTTAGAGGTTCATAAACATAGGGCTTGGATTTGGAAAAAAACATATTAAATTAGTGTATAGGATGTCTTAGGCTGTTTTTGCCTCACACTGGACTGCTGCATCCATCAAGGAGATGATAACTGCAGCACTCAACAGCGTGAATAAAGGAGGTTGAAAAATCTGTCTATTGCTTTAGGTAGTCCACTGAGAAAGGAGAGCATGCTCAGGCAGAACAGCCCCACCGGGACCGAGATGTTTGGGTTGAACTATCTCCTTAGGAAGCTCATGGGTGCTCTGGGAAAGAGCAAAAACAAGTTAGCTTGCTTCTGAAATGTAGCATCCTCTTGACTTCTCAAAGGAATGGTGGGTCCTCAAGGTTGCAGTGGAAGGATGGAGTGGTTTCATATCCGCACCTCCAAAATCTGATGTAACTGTGGGTTGCAGCCCAAAGGGTGGCTCCCCTGCCTCCACCCCAACGTGTCCTGTCTCAGCACTTGGATGGGAGCTGGTGATGACCCACACACATGGTGCCCCGTGGCTGTGCTTTGCTTTGGTGGGGTTAGTTTTCTCTTTGGTTAGTTGACTTATTCAGCGTGCCCAGCAGCCCCACAAAGGCCTTATGTTGGTTTTGCAAGGGAAATGGTAGTCATCTGGGGCTGGACGTGAGGCTATGTTTGGGGAGGAGTGAGACCACTCCTCACCTCTTCTTGCTTGCCAGGGACCTGCAGTGTCAGATGAATGTGGGGCCGTAGCAGGAGTATTTTTTTTTTTTTAATAACCCCATCTGAAACTATAGTGCGGTAAGAACTAATTCTACTGCAAACCATTTACATGACAAATGTTTAAACATCCAAAGTTGGTTTTAAATGAAGCAGAACCACAGGAGAAGCAGCAGGCACTGGCTGTGACTTTAGAACCTGAAACCCAAGTGAGTTTGGGCATAGCAGAACATTTTCGCAGGGGAAGAGAAATGTTTCCTTCCTTTCAGGCAGTGCTGTGACTTGAAGATTTGTCCTCCGCTGGGAAACAAACTGAGGCATGGAAGAAGATGAAAAGCTCGAGTTCTTCTTTCTGTCCATGGAGGGAGAGGGGGATGTGTGTGGCTGAGCTCTGTTGCTGCTGAAGCACTACGAGCCAAGCAAACGGCAGGAGATCGGTTCAGCTCATTGCTCCATCATTTGCGTATGTGGCTTAGAACTGAATACACAAATTTTGACACTGCCAGGCAGAAAAAAATCTGTGGCACAGTTACTGCAGCAAGTGTTCTTGTACTTAGCTAATGCTTAAAAAAAACTTGTTCTGACATGGACATTGGGAAATGCCTGGGGTGGTGGGAAGGGGATCCCTGGTCCTTGGCCCTGGACTGTGGATAGTTATCAGTCCCTGTTGGCTGGCCAAGCGGCAGTGCCACGGGGCTGCGGGGCTGCTCCTCGTCCCTGTCTGAGAGACTGGAATCTGGCGAGGGGTGATGGGGCTCGTCATGCTCTCTGTCTTCAGTGAGCCCTCGGTCCAGAGCTGCTCCTGCTCTGAGTCAGGCTGCAGAGAGCCCCAGACCAGGACTTGTGGGTGTTGCGTTGATGTGGTGGGACAGTGCTGGTGGGACAAAGCTAAATTATATACCCTGCTCTGGAAGGGTTTCTGGCAGTGTGGAAAATCCTGCAGAAGGAGGAAAACAACGTTAATTACAGTGCTAAGAGTACATGAAAGGGACTCCAGCTACTGGAGAACCTGGTCATCTCTATTGCACGCATACAGGTGATCCACACCAGTAGCTTATTTTGCTACCCCTGTTCCTGCACACTTGTGTTTATGTAATTACGCCTCATCTAATTGAGTCTTTCTGGATAGTCTGATAGATTAATTCATGGCGTACCTTGCTGCCTTTGCTGAGCTTTTTGTGCTGAGCATGCCCCCTCATTTTTATCTTCTGATGCTCAGTCTGCAAGGAGCCCCGCTCCTGCCTGAGTAACATATGAACCTTGGATGCCAGATGTTTGTTCTTTTACACCAAGATCCCAAATTATCTCTGGTGAAAGCTGATATTGTCTTAAGTCACTGAATCCAATATAAATGTTGCTCTGGCCTTGGAAACACGAGGCTGTCGGCAGATTTGGCCTCAAGCTTCTGCTCTTCCCCATTTGTGAACAGAAGGCCAGAAATACTCCAGCACCTTCTCCAGCTGCCTTGGACTTTGAGGAACCACGAAGTGGGGAAAAAAAGCTCTCCAGACCTTCCCAGCAGCCCAGATGTGAATTGCCTCAGCTAGAACCAGTTTGTATTGATTTTTGCAAGACTTTTGAAAGACTTAGAAACTAGTGGTCCCAGCCTTGCCCCTCAGTGGTAATGAGATTCATGCAAGTAGGAGTCTTTGAGGAAATGCCCAACTGAGCAGAAGCAAACACATCATGGTGGATAATATGAAATCTGGAGAGAATTTTAAAAGGATATTAAAATATTTGATAATGACAAAGTGGCTCAAAAAAATAGCCAGGGGAATAGCTCCCAATCCTACCACTGAAGTGCTGTTTTGTAAGAAAGGTCAAATAGCAAACTGCTGAGGAGAGACATACTTAGCCAAAAATCATGTTATCTTTCGGGATGGTGTCTCTGATTCTCTCAGGTTAAACAGTCATCTATGTTTTTGTCTGCCTGCCTTAGACACCAAGGTTTTGGGAAGCTAAAGCTATGACAAGTATTCAAAACACACCGAGATTCCAAACTGTCTCAAACCTGATTTGAGAGAAGACATCAGAAATTATTATTCTTTTCTTTGCCTTATGGCATTTTAATCCCTTGCTTGACTTGTGTCACATTTCTAAAGCTTTCCCTGCAAACAGAAAGGCTGGAAACTTCACTTAAAAAGAAGGGGGAATTTTCACCTAATGTGGTCTCCAAACAGACTTTCATGATCTCTGAATAAAACCGGAGAGCTCCAAAATCAATAAGCTGGAACTCAGAAGGGGGTAAAAAAAGTGTTCCTTCAGTTATGATCAGGGTTAAGTATGTCAGCTATGGTTTTGCCAGGTGCTCTGCATGACACTGTCTTTGTTGGCATGTAGATATTCACTGTCTGGACAGGTTTGTTTCTGAAGTGGTGTTAAATCAGGTAAGAATTTCTTGATTTGCTCTCTTCTAGCCTGAGTTTTAAGGAACTGGTCAGTAGGTAATTCTGGACTTCAAATAAGTTCTTTGATTTCACCTTAGGCCTCTCGGGCAGATGTTGTGACAGCTACGTATGTCCATGGTGAGCAATGACAGTCATACAGGTATTTCAAGCCACTTTTGTAGCCCCTTTATAGCTCTTTCACAGCATTGCAAGCCAATTCTCACCTTCCTTCCCCTCAAATATTCCCCACTGACGAAGCACTAGTTTTGGCCTTATATGCTTTAGATTAGATATTAGGAAGAAATTCTTTACTAATGAGCATGCTGAGACATGGGAAGAGGTTGCCCAGAGAAGCTGTGGATATCCCCTCTCTGGAAGTGTTGAAGGCCAGGTTGGATGAGGCTTTGAGTAATCTGATCTACTGGAAGGTATCCCTGCCCCGGGCAGGGGGGTCGGAACTAGATGATTAAGGTCTCTTCCAACCCAAACCACCCTACAATTCTATGAGTCTATGATGTTGCAAATCACATGCAGCCCCTTCTTACATTCACCATAAATGCAAACCAATGATGTCCCTCACAAGTTTCCCAGAAGGTCAGAAGCTGCACTGTTATCTCACATAAGCCCCCAGATCTTGAAAAACCTTAGCCACTGCTGTCAATGAAGCTTCGCAGCTCTTTCCAAGCCTGGAAATGTGAAATGACCTTCTGTGAGTCCTGCCCTGTACATTTCCTCTGAAGATGATGGTTGCCTTTGAGGAAGTGCTTTCTCAGGGGTGAGGTACTTGTCTACCTGCAAAGGTAGAGCCTGAAAAAGTTCTTTTGTGGGAGAGAGATCTGTGTTGGGAAAGGGGGAGGAACGGTCTGCTGACAGAAGACTTGGTGGTAAAATTATTGGGTTTCTTCTGTTTTTTACAAGCAGGAGCAGCTGACAAATCCATTCCGCCTGTGCTTTCTGTGTGGCATTACAAAATTAGAAAGTTGTTTTTCAATGGACATGAAATTGCTGAAGAATAGAAACTGAAGCACCATAAATAGCACTGGGCTCTTTGAAGCCACAAAGAGAAGGCTGTTCTGCTGGGAGATGCCAGGCCTGGGAACACGAGTTTTCTTTGTTCGTACACCATTATGCAGCAGCTGGCGTACTTTGAGCACAACTCCCAGATTTGCTTGTGCTGTTAACTCAGGACAAAGAGGAAACAGTGATGGGCTGTGAGCAGGGGCCAAGAGACATCTGAGTCCTTCAACCCACCTAGCTCAACAGGGCGACTGTCTTCTAAGGAGACACATGACAGAGTAAAGAACACGTCTCCAAGTAAAATTTGGAAGTAGCAAATTATTTGAGCCCCCTAAGGAGTATTGTGTTTCTGTGTTGTCCCAGGAGGGGAAAGAAATCCCAGTTCTTTCTCTTAGGAGGTATGGCTTTGTCTCCAATGTTGTTGTCACCATTGCCAATGGGTTTTGCGTTGGGGATGGTGGTGGCTGACACAATGGGGCACCCACCTGTAGGTTGTCCACCCCTCCTGAATAGAGCATTTTAGTGCCCTCTTTGAGCCTTTTCGCTCAAAATGCAGCTGAGGAAGCAACAGGCGCTGATGGGGCTATCGCTGAGCCGGGCTGAAGCCCCACTGTGGTTAACCCCAGTGCCAGGAAGGGCAAATCACAGGCAACTTTGATTGGACACAGGCCCCCAAAAGTGTCACCTAATAAAAGATAGTTGAACTGAGCCCAAACACACACGAAACAACTGTAGAAGCCTGTTATGTTTTATCTGGTGCAAATGCACATCTTTGGGGAACTGAGACCCTGTCCTACATCCCTGACTGCTTTCTGGATGGATGATGTCTCAGCTTAAAACTCAGAGCTGCTGTCTCTCCCCTGGCTGTCCATGGCTATGCCCCGCCTTCGCATTGCCCCTGCTCAGCTTTGGGCATTGGAAATGAGGATAGTCATTAAAACGGCTAAAGAGCCCCAAACTAAACCCTAACAATGTTTTTAGTAAAGGGTAAGGTGTTGACTCTGAAGGCTTTTTTTCTTGTGTACTGCATGCTGGATAATGGCACGAGAGATGCTTGTAAAAGGGAACTTTATTAAACTTCACTAAAGGACTCGCAGGAGCGAGGGCTGTGCCTTTCAGCCTCGTCATGGGAGAACCGCTGCAATAAAACTCAGTTTTTAAACTAGGCTACGGAGAGCAGGTTTAAACACTGTCAGTGTTTTTATTATATGGGTATGCACGGAAACGTTTTCTTAACTAATGAACACATGGCGAAGTCGTTAATTGGTTTTAGGTGCCTGCGAGCCTCTGTGCATTACACTGTTTAATTGCTTGCTCAGTTTTCAGTCTATGAATGGTGCAGGAATAAACGCCATGTGGAGCCAAGCTTGAGGACAGACAACCACAACACAAGAGGGTTAGGCACAGTTTCTCCAAGGAACAGTAGCCAAGATCGGGGGGGAAAAAACCTGCCAAAATCATCAGCTGAAGTAAGTAACTCAAGAAGGAGCCGGGCAGGTTTCCAGAGCTGCAGGGTATGAGGTAAAGCCATTAACAGGATTTTTGGTTTTAAGATAATGAGACATTGGTTAGCGACTGGGATTTCCTGGACTCACAGGGCTTAGGAAATGGTAGAAAGACGGACATGGAAGGCTTGCCCAGGGGAAGCGGGTGCAAGGGCTGCTCTGTGCCCACCACCAGCCTCCCCTGCCCCAGCGCCCACCCAGTTCCCTGCGGGATGAGGAACCTGATGGGGGGTCTGCTCCATGCCAGTGCTTCCCCAGCCAAGGGAAGGGTGAGATCCCCTGTTTGGCCTGGCCCACCTGCCCGCTTGGCAGCCACAGGGCACCGGCTGCTGGTCTGCACCCAGAGGAGGATGGAGTTACCACCATGGCAAGCAGTCTTTTGGGTATTTTTGTTATATTCCCTATTCTTCTAGTTATTTGGACAAAGGAGCTGGTTCTTTCCAGAGGCAAAGCTCACCAAAGCCAGCTGGTGACCACAAAAGGTGGTCTGGTGGTCCTTATCTTCATGTCCCTCCTTTGGACCTGCTCCAACAGGTCCATGTCTTTCCCGTGCTGAGGGCTCCAGAGCTGGACACAGTACTCCAAGCAGGGTCTTTGATGATCCGAGGGCTGGAGCACGTCTCCTATGAGGAGAGGCTGAAAGAGTTGGGGCTGTTCAGCCTGGAGAAGAGAAGGCTCCGGGGAGATCTTATTGCGGGTTTCCAGTACCTAAAGGGGGCCTACAGGAGAGCTGGGGAAGGACTTTTTACTAGGGCATGTAGTGATAGGCCAAGGGGGAATGGTTTGAAACTGGAAGAGGGCAGGTTTAGATTAAACATTAGGAAGAAGTTTTTCACTTTAAGGGTGGTGAGGCACTGGAACAGGTTGCCCAGGGAAGTTGTTGAGGCCCCATCCCTGGAGGTGTTCAAGGCCAGGCTGGATGTGGCCTTGGGCAACCTGGTCTAGTGGGAGGTGTCCCTGCCCATGGCAGGGGGGGTGGAACTCGATGATCTTCGAGGTCCATTCCAACCTAAACCATTCTATGATTTTTACCAGAGTGGAGCAGAGGAGCAGAATCACCTCCTTCAGCCTGCTGGCCATGCTGCTTTTGAACCAGGATATGGTCAGCTTTCTGGGCTGCAAGAGCACGTTGTCAGCACACGTACAGCTTTTCATCATAGAACCATAGAATCATTATGGTTGGAAGAGACCTTTAAGATTATCAAGTCCAACCATTAACGTAAGACTGCCAAGTTACCACTAAACCATGTCCCTCAGCACTACATCTACATGTCTTTTAAATACCTCCAGGAATTATGACTAAACCACTTCCTTGGGCAGCCTGTTCCAATGCTTGACAACCCTATCAGTGAAGAAATTTTTCCTAATAGCCCATCTAAACCTCCCCTGGCGCAACCTGCCTGTTGTCTTATTGCCTGTTACTTCCACCATACCAACAAGTCCTTCTTGGCAGGGCTACTTTCAATCCCTTCATCCCCCAGCCTGTATTGATACTGGGGTTGCCCTGACCCAGGTGCAGGGCCTTGCACTTCGCCTTGTTGAACCTCATGAGGTTCACATGGGCCCACTTCTCCAGCCTGTCCAGGTCCCTCTGGATGGCTCCCCCTTCCTCAGGCATGGCAACCACACCACTCTGCTTGGTGTCACCCGCAAACTTGCTGAGGGTGCACTCGATCCCACTGTCTATGTCATTGATGCACATGTTGAACAGCACTGGTCCCAATATGAACCTCTGAGGGACACCACTTATCACAGATCTCCAGCTGGATGTTGAGCCATTGACCACGATCCTCTGGATATGCCCATCCAACCAATTCCTCATTCACTGAACAGTCCACCCATCAAATCCGTATCTTGCCAAAATATATCCCAAATAACAAGGTTAAAACCAACAAATTCTCCCCACTTGCAGAGATCCCACTCAAGCAGGAGATAAGAAATGGCAAGAAACAGTATATAACGTGAGCTATACCCAAAAGCAGTGGAAGACAACAGTAGTGGCTACATCACTAGTTAGGGACGTGGGTGGTTCAGCACATTAGCTGGGTGGAAAGCCGGTGGCAATGAGTATTGCTGCCTGGAGGGAAGTGGAAATTCAGGCCTGGACACTGTTCCCTTACGCTGTGGGTCCAGGTCCATCCAAAACTCTGGAGGTTAAGAAACACTTAAGGGCCAAGCGAATGACACTTACCTAGTTTCGGATGGAGTGTGAAACTTGAGCAATTCAAAGGGGTTGACTTTTTTTTTTTTTAAAACCCATAAAGTGTTGGATTCCTGTTTTGAGGAAAAATGACTAAACTTTGACATTCACTGCCTTGCCAGCCCCAGTTTCCCACATTCACACAGATGATTTTCCTAGAAGAAATCATCCAGAGAAACAATGTGCCTTTTGTTAGGAGCAGCCGGTTGAGTTAAATAATGCTGCTTTCAGACTCCTCCACGATAACGGGAAAGGCTCCGTGACCTTTTGGTTTGCTGTCTGCCATCATCTCAAGTTCAGCTGGGCTTTGCAGGCTGCGAGGTGACAGACAGGATGCCCCGGGCCTTCTGAAGAGGTGTGTTTGGTTTCTGGAGTATGCGCCGAGCAGGTTTCCACCGAAAGCACAGGGAGATGCTGCCCTGCAAAGCCCTGGGCTCGAAGGGTGAGGGCGGCCGGTGAAGAGCTGCTGGGTGGGATGAGGAGACGCCAAGTCTAGAATCTGACACCTACTCAGAGCCACTCTCCACAGCACTTGAGAGGATTAAATAGAGACAGAAAAGAGCTCTTTTAGGGTCTCTTCTGTCTCAGTTTGTGCCAGGGCACACTTGTTCTTGACTACTTGCTTTTGTTTGCCTCTGCTTGGCTTTGGATCCTTTCCCGCCTCTTCCTAGCCAACCCTCTCCTACCTGTTTCTGTTCTCATTTATTTTAGCAAAATAAGTTCTCCTCTCCTGCTTTGCCTCTTCATCGTTTTTGGTGGTGGTGGAGGGAAGGATCTTTTGAACTTTTTTCTTTCTTTTTCAGAGAATAGCTGCTTCCTTTTTTTTTTTCACTCTGCAAATCACATTACTGAGGCACCGTACTTTAGATGCGGGTGCACACCAGCGCCAGAGAAGCAGGAAGCCTCTAAAAACCACACGCTGACTACAATTTCTCTAACGGATTTTATCACAGGTGTGCTGCGTGGAGCATGCAAATGGCTTCTCAAAAGGCTCACGTGATATTTCGTTATAAGGGTCATGCTTAGGCATTAACGTAACGACTTGCTGCAGACGCTTATCGTACATTACTGGCTTGCTTTAGCAAATCTTTTAGCCAGACCATCTGGATGATGCTGAGAAAGAAAAGGCGGGGGGGGCGGTGTCGTCTCATTTAGGGGACTTCCACATAATAGTGACTGAGATTTAACTTGTGGATAAAGTAACAATCCTGAGCCACCTTAGATGATGTACTAAAGAGATGCGATGATTTTAAAAAAAGAAAAGGCTAATAAGGTTTAACCTGCCTTCAACAAGTTAAAGCACCAGAACCTTTCAACTGCTTTGTAAATCATTGAGCTATGTTTATATAGATGTTTTGCCTATATTTTGTGATTCCAAGAATTAATGACATAAGAAACTAGTTTTAAATGATACCTATCTTGGCCGTTGGCAGTATCTAGCTCTTCTCTAGCTGAATGATTTACCTGTTCATTTGCACATGGATAAAAATTCACAGAGTATGAGTTAAAAAGCAGAGGAGAAAGGAGGCTCTGTGTTTTCATTGCATTATTAAACTCATTTGTGAGTTTAGAGCTATACTATCACATGCTAAAAGCCTAAATAAAAGAATTTGTACTTCTCGGCATCCAGTGCACGGCAGCATTAACGCCGGCCCACGTTTGGGTATGTGTGCTGCAGTTCGGGGCTTGGCTCCTTAGTGTTGCACTGTGTTAATCCACATCTCGTGTATTTTAAGATCTTCTACTTCCAACCTGTCCTACCTGCAAAAGACCAGACCTTACAGAGGCTCTTTGGTCTGCTGGGACTATTTGCAGCAGAGAGAGGAGTGATTCAGTGGGGGTGACGAATTTTTCTGGCACTAAAGGAGATGGGAGCTTTGAGTTTTTAAATACACCGTAACAAAGAAGAAACCTGCTGTTTCGTGGGAACAGAGACCTTCTTGAGTGAAATGGCAGAATGAGGTGACTCAAAAATGGCAGAATAAGAGAGAATAAGGTGACTTCTTAAAAAATTCTCTTGGTGGCACCTTCAGTGACCACCCCCACTTCACTGCCCCATCAGTCTGTGCTTGTTCAGTGCTCAGCTACGACCTTTGCAGTGAATTTGTGAAAGCACAGCAAATTTGCACTCCTCCCTGTCATGAGCTGCGTTAGTGGGAGTGGGAAACAACCTCTGTCCTCTTCAAATGTGTGTTAACACCAGAGGAGAAGTCAGTGATGCCACAGGGAGCAGCCGTGGTGCTGCAGCCCCACGTGCACCAGGCCAGCATGGCCCCGAGCGAGCATGAACAGTGAGATGGGGACCTCTTTGGGTGTTCACTCTTCCTAATATGATCGCTTACGGCTTCCTAATATGTCAGCTTACGGCTAGTTTGGCGTGCCTCCCCGCTACGGGCACGCTTGCCAGTCTTTGGCTGCCCACAAGCTTAGCCCTTGTACCTGTAAGTCTGTGCTTAAACATAAATATGGTCCCTAAGCCAGGGTCTTACAGCAAATACATTGACAAACATAAGGTCTTGGCTTTCCTCTTGCATCTGGCTTGCTCTCATCGAAAGTGGGTCGTGTCAGAAAATTGAGGGAGTGAGGAAGACTATGGCGGCTCCATCTCTAGTATGATTTTGTTCCTTTTGGGCACATTATATGACTTCTTGCTTAAGGGATGCAGTGAGGTACTCAGTCCTTTCCCCTCCCCGTGACAGCAGAGAAAGAGGACACGGAGTTTCTGTGTTCCCCGTTCACCCTCCGTATGGTGAGGAACACCAAGGGGCTTGGGGACAGCAGGGACCGGGAGGGACGTGCAGACCAGCTTCAGATAATATGGGTGGAAATAAATACGTAGTCGTTTCAATGCATCAAATTTCCAATGTGCTTTCTGCCGCTGAGCGCGGAGCTGGCAAGACTAAAATTAAAGTGGACTTCGGGCTTTCCCACGAGCCAGAAGCAGTGAATTAGGTGGACGCAAGCCCCAGCTTGGGGGAAGGAAGCAGCAGGAGAGGAGCAGCTGGTGGGGTCACCGGCTTGGATGGAGGAGCGTGAGCTGCACAGGCCAGCGGAGACGCCTAGATGTCCTTGCCCCTGCTAAATTTGTCCCTGCACTACCCTGCCCTGCCCTGCCCGAGCAGGAGGAGGAGATGAGGCAATGCTAAGATTGCTCCTTTGCTGCCACCACATATTTTTGGGACGGGGACAGCATGTGCCAGGCTATGACAACAGGGAGGCACGTCCCTTGGTTCAACAATTCTCTGTAAATCATGGCAGCAGAGCATCCCTGTCCCTACTCAAATGAATTTCTTTTAAAAAAAAACCAACACCCTAAACCTATTTGTAATTGTCAATTTGGAAGCTATAGTAGGTGACCTTATGGATGTTGAACCAATCCAAGCTGGAATGCAGATGTGGGTAGAGATGGTATGGGGCATGATTTAGTCATGACGACAGCAAAAATATCTGGGACACCATTCCTCATATCACTCTCCCATATAGCACATTTTCCTAACCAAGTAGCTATTTTTGGACTTTTTCCAAACCACCGTCTGCATGTAATATTCTCATCTTACTCTGAGAGCCTGGCCAGAGAAGTTAACACAAAATACTCATTTAATGATTTGAACTGAAAATGCTGTTCCTAAGAATGGGGTTTGTATCAAGTCTTGGTATAAAAAGGGCTTCTTTTCTTTTTTTTCTTTCATGGTTGTGAGATGAATTTAGTTTATAGGTGCTTGGCAAATGTTTCCACCCTCAGTAAGAGGTTCTAGGGACCTTAAAATTTCAGCTTGTGCTAGAAGGAACTAACTTGTATGCATTTAAAATGGAAAAAAGCTCACAAAATTAGTATTCAGGGAACATACCTGTTTCAGCCCAGTGCCCACGCCACTGTTTGTCTGGTGATAACGAGCCTCAGTTCATCCTCAACACGCATCTGGGGTAGGGGAGGACTTTATTTTCTGCCTGTTACTGATGAGGATGCTTAAGCAGAGAGCTGAAGGGCTGAAGCCAACGGGACCTTAATGGCTCCGACGTGGCGCTGGCTGCTGAAGCAGAGATGTGTCTCCGTGCCTACCTGCCCTTCGTGAGGATGGTTTTGTGCTGCGTGGTCCCTGCGGTGGGTCTTGGCCATGATGCGGCAGCATCTCACTCCTGCTTGGTGACCTGAATGTGCCTCTTCTGCCGAGCATCTCCTGGCTTTGGGATGTGGTTTTTATTGTGGGTGATTTTATTGCTGTGGCTGTGCCTGGCAGATCTTCCCAGCCCTGCTCCTTCATCTGCATGTTTCTGCCTCTCTTTCTCTCTCTCTGCTGACCATGTTTGCACTGGCGCTCAAGACAAGCCAGTTCAGGAAGCTGAGCAGGTTGAAAATGAGTAATTTGTCCTTTTTTTCCCCTCCCTACCCTCTTACCTTATGGTTGTTTTTGAACTGGGCGAGCTCTGGTGCCAGATTACACCCAGCTGGTTGGTAGGGATCTGCAGCATCAGGCAACCAGGGGCAGGGTCTAGTTTCCAGCCCTACCTGACTTTGCACAGCTCAGCCTGTCCATACCAAAACAGTATGTGATGGCTGGGGAATCCAGGGTCAGAATCAGAGATGTTTTTACATTTCCAACTATCAGTATACCTACTGTGATTAGTTTTTTCTGGAACAGGATCTTCCACAGGTGTAACGTGGAGGATACAGAATTTTTCCGCATGCAACCAATGCCAGATGTTCAGACTAAAGACGCTGTGAGTAATGTTAAATCCGTTTGGTTTTTTAAAGTAGATTTTCATATGCTTATTTATCCTGTCAAAAGATGGAGAACAGATAATCCTGAAAAAGTTATTCAAATTTTATGATGCTGTCCTCATGTTTGAAAAAAAACCCTCACCATCATCTTTGTCTTGAAGAATGTTGAATCTTTTCAAATCTTCCCACATATACTTATTTCCCCCAAAATGTAGGTGACTTTAAAACATTTTATTCAGCAATGATGCTGTTCACATTGTCACAACAATCTCAAAGGCAAAAGCTCCTCTGAGTTAGGCAATTTGTTACGTGTTTATTTTGATGACACTGTGAACTTGAGGTTATTTTAACCTGTTTGAGGACTGAACAATAAAGATGACCTTTTAATGCTTGTAATAACAGAGAATAACTTAGTTCTACTTTCTCAGCTTGCTGGTACAGAATAGATATGGTGCATCACACTGCAGCAACGTGTATACTGAGAAATAAAATACGGATAAAGTCGTATTCACGCAGCAATTTTTCAAAAGGACTTTCTAAAATAGCCTGCTTATGAATCAGTGCATGACTGGTGATAAAGACACACCTTTTCTGGTTTTAAGCGTTAAAATGTCTGGTGTAAAGCCTGTCCCCTAGAAGATGAAATCCTTCAGCTGAACCTTTTGCTTTGCAAGCATTTTGTGCTTGGTTTTTTTTTTTTTTCTAGGGGAATTTGTTCACTACAAACTGCTGTAAACAATCAGACATTCTTGAGTTAGAGATCACCAACATTCCCAGCAAAGAGCATGGTCACATCAAGCAGCTACACTCAGAATTGTGTTGTAAAAAATACTGCTAATAGCCCAGTCCCATGCAGTGTGGGAAGCATTTTAATTCAACTGATACGGGAAGTTCTGGACTTCACTGGACTATTCCAAAATGCCCAAATGCTTTGGGCATCAATATCTATCATTCACTAACTGTGACACCAGAGCACCAACCCAGGGTAACTGTAACTTACCTCGTGTGATGTTCAGAGGCTGTTGGACACCTATTACGCTGGATAAAATGCCTTCCACACGTAATGGACTATGTAAGACGCTTCCACGTGTTGAGTGCTATTGCTATACAACACACGAAGAGGCTGAGAAGGAGAAATGTTCACCTTCCTTTTCTAAAAGGTTCGTTGTCAGGGCAGGACACGGTGTTTGCTCTCCCCAGATGCTGGCAGAAAGAACACTAAATGATAAAATGCAAGGGATTTTTTGCCTTTTTTTGTTGTGTTTTTTTTTTTTTTTTTAAAGACAGGGCCAAAATAGACATGTTTGCCCCAGAAGCAGAATTATTTAGGAGCTGAAGAACAACTTCCATTATATATACAGCAGACAAACCGAAGAGCTTTACTTATTTACACTAAACCAGTAGCATTTAAAGGACTAACTAAACCCTGAACATTTCCTAATCTCGAGGTTCTGCACAACAATTATATTTTCAAATCAGCTTTCCAGATTCGATATATGGTTAGGAATTTGATTTTTATTTCTGATTAAATATCTTGTACATTCTCATTTTTAGAGGGACATTACTTATTAATAAACACGGTAATGTGTAATAGCCAACCCCAATAGCCAAGCCAATTACTTGGGTTTTTTTATTTGTTCAAATTATTTTAATACTTGTTTTGTATTAATTAAAAAAATAATCTTAACTGTATAGATAAAGAACATGTCTAGCATTCTCGCTTCTCTTACCTGTACTCTCAACTAGGCATCAGGGTCTTTTTTTGGTTTGAATTTGCTCACATATCACCCCATCTAATTTTCTAATTGTTGTATGCTTGCTTGCCGGAATATTACATCAGTATATTGGATCAGCAATTAGGATCTTTAGTCTTAATTTTAGCAGGCTAACAGGTAAGCTATAGCACACATTCACAATCGCTTTTGACACCCAGCACCGGTAAAGGAAAGAAGTGAAGAAAAAAAAAAAAAAAGACTGCGGAAGTCAAAAATTACAAGTCCCTCCTAATTCTCCTTGCACTTCATGCTAAACCATCATTTTTACACGTAGTTGAGTGAAGCTGCTTGTGTCTCTAAATGTTGAACACGCTTTGCTCCAACTGAAATCACATCTGCCTGGGCTGTGTGTATATATATTATTTATTTTTTTTTGCATCTCAGTTAAATAATAATCCTAAATGATTGCGTCCTGTCACTAACTGGCTAGTGAGTATGAACACATTACACATATGAACAGAACCAGACCAAAATCTACATTATAAGAGGTAGTTAAAATCACCACTGCTGATGTGACTAATGCTATTAAAGCATTAGCGATAGGTCAGGACCCGCTGCAACTGGCAGCTCTATTCATTCGCTGAAACAGTGCCTTTTCATAAAACCTGATGAGTGCGAAAGTGCCTTAATAAACCATGAGAAGAGATGAAAAATACCTTAACATGCTTTCAGAGGGAATGAGTGACACACAACGCTGGTGCGCGCATTGCAACGAGAGCAGTCACTGGTGCCGCCGTCAGTTAAACAAAGCCACGTTACTCTTAAGCATTTTACTAATTAAAAATAAATGCGCATTAAAAAGCTCTGCAGTTCCCAGGGACATGAAAGAAGAGTGTTTGCTGAATTTCTGAGCGGTGAAATAACACTGCCAGCTCTTGTGAGACAGGGAAAAGCACAGCTGCTGCTTTGATTTCCCTGGGGTAGCCATGGGCATTAAAGCAGGTGAGAGATGCATGGCCGGGGGAAAATTTTGCCCTGAATTGTTACAATTTAGAGAGATGCTGTCGGGTCAACTCTCCTCTGCAATGAAGTGTTGTCAAAAGCAAAACCCCAAACCCCTCCGTCTGAAAGAAAAAGAAAAAGAAAAAGAAAAAGAAAAAGAAAAAGAAAAAGAAAAAGAAAAAGAAAAAGAAAAAGAAAAAGAAAAAGAAAAAGAAAAAGAAAAAGAAAAAGAAAGTTTCATTAATTTAATTTTTTCTCCCCTTCTCTCAAAATCTACTGGATACTGCTTCCAACCTCTCCCAGCCAGACCTGGCCCTGGACATAGCCGTGTCCTGCGGGCCCATGAAACGTGAACTGAAACACAACAGACGTCTCCCGAAACCAAGAATAAAACCAAACACTACAGAAAGGCAACTTTAAATAGCATGACATGAAATACAATTTATGGGGATAATCAAACAAAAGGTTTAAAATTGGACTTTACCTTAGAGTTTCCCTTAAATAACACTATTTTTTACAATAAAGATAACAGTATTATACTATGTGTAAATTTGAGGTGAAGAAGTTTATCCACTCAAGTAATCTAGAAAGTGTACAGTACATTTGCTAATTAACTGTAATAAAAGGCTTCTTTTTTTGAAGGACTGCTGGCAATAAAAGCAGAGGTGCGGAAGGAATTTCCATGTAAAACCACATTTACTAACAGACTTATTCATAGACCAGTTCTTTATTGCATTTAGTATCTCATTGTATGTTTACAGGACCAAGATATTTATATTTTGAAGCGTACTTCCCCTTAGCAGCCGCATCTGTGTGTATGTGCGTCTACATGCATTTGTCCCAGCCAGGGATAAACTTCTCAACCTTCTCCTCCCAATTCCCTTCTTTCCAAACAGGAACTGCATCTTCAACCTCTTTGTTTTTGCATATATAGTTATCATAACAATACTAACAAGTCTTTGAAAAACGTCTTCCGTCCTCTCTTGCCATTAAGAGTTTTAAAGCTGCCCAGGCTTTGGAACACGTCCTCAATATGGAACATTTTTAATGCTCTGGTAAAGATTTCTGCTGCAGGACTGATGGAGTAGAGAATGACCACTAGAAACTGGACCCTTTAAAACACCGATGGTTGTATTTAACAAGATCAAATTCATTTGCATCCTCCTCTCCAAATATACTGCTCACAGTGCGGTTTCAGCAACTGTGGGATTAAGATAAATATTAGAAGTGAAGTATTGCAACTGCTGCTTCAGATTTTTATAAGTACTCTCCCTTGACTTTTTTCTATTCAGTTACCCTCAAATTAATATCAGCAGACTATTAGTGATGATGCACACCCCCCGCCTCAGCTTAATTAAATCATACATTCAATTCATCAAGTATTCCAGTATTCCCGATGCACTACAAAATATCTATTCTTTACCAGATACAGAGGAGTTATCACCTCATGGGACATGCCAAACACCAGCCGATGGAATTATAAAATACGTCTTTATAACTATCCTGGATATTAAATATACCCCAACACAGATATCTTGCTAAAATAAAAATAGATGTTTTTCCTCTTCCTTTATAAAAAAGACCTAATTTTCTCATGCCTAGATCTCTCCTCCAGTTTCATCTTCAAAAAACCCAAGCAAAACAGACAATGAAGGAGCTCTAGCAAAGCATTAGTAACTTTTTGTCTCTAGACCGTAAAGGCACTTCCATGTACTGGGGCCATCCCAGGGATTTTGGACAACAGTGCCGCAGGACAGTATCATTGGTCATGCAGAGGAGACACGGCAGTAATTCCCTCTTTGGAAACGCTGGCTCTTGGGTTCTTAAGACCGTTTTGACTCTTTTCCCTTACTTTTCACAGGCAGAACTGAAAGAATCTACTTTTTTTTTTTTTTTTCTTTCTTAACAGCCACTTTCTCCAGATCTGACAACTGAGCACCGTGCCTGATCAGATAATGAATGTTTACACGCCATGGTCAGTGTTTCCAAACTGCTCCATTGTTCCCAGCATCCAGCAGTGAAGCGCCAATGCCCATCAGCACAAGAAAGAAACAGCAGAGGAAGGAAGGGTTTCCTGCCTGACAAGATCAGGCCTGTTTAAATCAGAGATGGAGTTGACCACCCATTCGAACGTACGCGCACAAACCACTGAAACAGATTGCCCGGCTCTGCCTTGCATAATATTAGCAAACCCCAGCGAACCGTGTTTAATAAAATAGGGTGAGACGATACCGTAGCGCTGGCAACACAGCAGGCAGAGGAATGATCACAAACTGTCCTTTTATTTGTTTGTCCCTCCGGAAAAACATTCGCTCTGTTGCCATCCTGCAATTTACCTCTGCCCCACTGCAATTCTTTGAACGTGCTAAGTCGGTTAAGAGATTTTTGGGTGAAATTTTGCAGCCTGGCTGTCATGCAGATTTGGGTCGCTTTGCTGATTAGAGAACAGTATGTATTTTATTAATAACTGTGTTTATCCTCGGCTTTAGGGTTTGCAGCTCTAGCAGGAGCGGGTTTCTTCTTTGAATTCACGCACCGTGACATCGGTGATGCTTAGGCACTTGACAACATGGTAGATGTGAAGATCTGCTGCAAAATCTGGGGGATCTCTTTGGTATCCATGGCAATAAAAGACCGACCTGCTGGTAGCGTCCTCTGCAGCCTATGGAGCAGAATGAAGGACAAGACAAAATTACCATTTCAAATTATCTTCCCTACCACAAGTCAGGGTTCCTTAAGAACAGCTCTTTTTCCTTTTGAATACCTTCCCAGTCCATGCCATTCCCGTTGCTGGCACCATGCAATTAAAGGCTTGGGAAAGCAGCAGTGGGAGGAAACACTGAGAGCAGCTAAGTCACAGAGGTCCTTTCAGCAAGATAATCAAGGGTGTTTCTAGAGACTTCTATTCATGTCCTCTTTCTGATGTCCAAAAACGTCGTTTCGATCAAGGTACCAGTGATGCCATGAGGTATTACCACAACTGGTTTTCTGAGGGCAGCTAGAGATTTACTCTGGAAATGAAGATATTTACTTACTCTAAACAGATTACTATGAGCCCACAGCTCTTTCAGTTCAACACCTCCAGTGATTCTAAACGCGCTCTTTGTATTTCGTCTTTGAGATTGCAGCAGATTAGATGGAAAGATATTTTTCTGCCAGTATTAGCTTGACACATTTTTATCCACAGCTTAAACGCCCCTTAAAAAAGCTAAATAAGATGCATGTCACAAACCCCATCTCCCTCATGTCCAGTCAGCAGGTTTGGCATTTATTTTTTTCACTGCTTTTTAAACGAGTTTGTGCTCCACACCATTTCTCCAATGCTAAGTTAAGTCTCACTTTTAAAGTGAGTTTTTAAAAAAGCTGCAACAGAGAATTCCCTTCTCCTTCCCCCACAGCAGTTACAGGAAGGCTTTGTCTAATTCTGCACTTCCACGTACATAGAAATGCATTTCAGTGACAGCATTGTGTGCATTTTCCATCCCCAGTGACCGAGGCAATTATACGATCTCCTCTTACACAGCAGGATATGGTCAATGCTGTTTTTTTTTTATTCCTAGCAGAAGGACAAGTACTTTCTGTAATTATCATCTTTCAGAATGTATTCTCTTTTCATGCATAAGGCAGCTCTGATGTACAGACCTGCAGACGCGACCAGTGGTGGCTGTGCAGCTGTATCTTTCAACTCTTTTCTGACTAAAACTATGTACCGAGGGCCAATTCCCTTTGGGCCTTCTCTCATTCTGCTCTAGGTGAAGACTCAAAGAGAAGCAGAAAAGGCACTGCTGATATTTGTGGCTATACCAGCTCTTTGCTGCATGTACTGCTCCTCAGTGGATGTGGCACCAAGGGACACCTGGGACAGAATCTCCTTCTTTTCCCCTGTGCCCAAACAATTTAAAATGAAATTATGTAGCGGCACTAAAAATAGGTCTATTGGCTCAGATTCTCTGAAGAACTTGTCTCTAACATAAGGAGAATATCTGAGTCAAATGTTTGGCAGTTTTGAAAACCATTAAACTCCAGCTTGTCTTGCCTTAATCTCTTTTCTTAGGCCCACACACATTCCAACAGCATACTGGGCAATGGCAAAGGCACCATGTCTCCGTCATGATTAGGTAGTGATATTACATGCAGGGATAGTGCACATCCGCCAGTGAGAGGATAGCTTCAGGTGCTCCCTCTGGATGTGCAGAATGCTCTGAACTAGCTGGCTGTAAGGGACATCTGTAAGGACCCACGAACCAGTCTTCTCCCTGACACAAGTCAGAAGCTACTGCTTCTCAGTAGTAGATTGAAAAAAAAAAAAGAATGACAGATGAAAACTTTGACAAGAGCTGGCAATGTGCGCTCGCAGCCCAGAAAGCCAACCATATCCTTGGCTGCATCAAAAGAAGTGTGGTCAGAAGGTTGAAGAGGTGATTCTGCCCCTCTGCGCCGTTCTTGTGAGTGAGACCTCACCTGGAGTACTTTGTCCAGCTGTGGGGTCCTTCCTCAGCCCAAGAAAGACATGGACCTGTTGAAGCGGGTCCAGAGGAGGGCCAAAAAGATAATCAGAGGGCTGAAGCACCTTTCCTATGAAGACAGGCTGAGAGAGTTGCAGTTGTTCAGCCTGGAGAAGAGCAGGCTCTGGGAAGCCCTTATTGAGGACTTTCAGTATATAAAGAGGGCTCATAAGAAGGGCGGAGAGAGACTTTTTGCCGGGGCCTGTAGTGACAGGACAAAGGGCAACGGTTTTAAACTGAAAGAGGGTAGGTTTAGATTGGACATAAGGAAGGAATGTTTTATGACGAGGGTGGTGAGACACTGGCACAGGCTGCCCAGAGAAGCTGTGGATGGCCCATCCCTGGGAG